>NC_135413.1:12434861-12734861 GCF_051991245.1 Festucalex cinctus
AACAATAAACTTTACCTTTGCAATAATAACTGTTACGCCTCTCCATAAGTAGGCCTCCACAAGTGGCTACTTCCTCTTTCAAACAACAGTTGCCAGTCTATAAAGTTGTCAAATGGAACAACTGCACTTTCCGTTGGTGTTGTGGAGTCTCTAATGTGGAAAGCCCACACAGCACAAACACCATTACAGTAGCATCCATCTGTTTTTTGAGAGCATATAACGATAGGAAAATATGTCCGCTGACAAGCTAATTAGAAGATGAAAAGCAATGCAGCTAATTTTGCGCAAGCTAGCTAAATGGACCAATCAATGAAAAAAAGTCAGTCATGAAAAGTCAGACTGTAGAGTGCCCCTGGCTGCTATGATTTCTGAGCTAGCTGAACACCCCGCTGACAATAATTACATGCTCTGGCTAAAAATCCCTGTGCTAATGACTCATTGAAAATCAATGGCTTGTATCTAGGATTTGTAACATACTGAGGCATGATACAAGAGCAGAAAAACCTGCTGGAACCACAGGAAATGTTCAGTTCTCTAGTTAAACAAAGGTACTGTATTCCCAAGAGAGGAAAATGTGTGGAGAGACACAGAGGCAGCAGATTACTGATCATTGAGTTGTTTTCAAGCACACTGGTTCAAGTGAGTGACATCACCAAAGGTCATCAAGAGGACATGTCAGACAGCCTCATTTTATGGCCGAGACTATTTTTTTAAGCCTGGGCTTCACTGACAGTCAAAAATTCCACATTTTTCATGCCAAACACCAGCACATATTCACTTTCGCAACAGTCTTTAACCTTGCAGCCCCATGCAAGACAAGTAAACTCATCTTGGGCACCAAACCCAACATAGTCGAGATATATCTTGATACTTTAAAGAGCGACTGAAAGCATGAGCCTGTCAGCATAATGTTTACATGGCTGGTGCCAACAGTACAATACATGTGAAAAAAAAAAGAATGAATGGGAATAAATAGAACAGAACATGTTCATCCTGATGTGGCTTCATGACCCAAATACAAAGATTGGTTTCAAATGTTGGGCTGATTAAAATTTGAGCACAGCCACAATTTAAAAATATCCATACATTTACATTTACTTCAGTTTATGTTTGACCAAATGAATATTTTTGATTCTGGGAATTTTAGATCTTTATACTTAACTGAAAACATTATTGAATAGTCATTTTCCATGTCAGTTATTCTCGGTTTACTCAGGTTGCAAAAATCTTTTGCTGTACAATACAGCCAATTGAGTATAAATATACCATTTTGATTGGCAAAGCCAACAAATTATCCATGAAGCTTTCTTGAGTCGGAACAAGTAACTTGATAAGGAGTTTTTCCTCCAAGGGTTTAGGCTCCATTTGGCACTGCTAGGGAGTTAGAAACATCCTACTTAGCAAATTAATAAGGCCCAATCTTAAAGTGGTACAGTGAACTGCAAAATAAACATAAAATATAGCTGACAACTATGATAAGATAGCATTTGTGAGCAGTCCCAACAACCAACATAATCTCTTTGGCAGCCTTGATCATTTTTAAAAACGCATTTTACCAAATAGGTCATCTTGGTTCAGGGTTCAAATCTGAGCTAAGACCCTTCTGTTTACAGTTGTCATAATCTACAGGCACTCAATTTTCCTCCTACATTACAAAAACATGCACATTAGAAAGTAGAAACTTGGTTTTCTTAAGCCATAGGCTTCGTTATTTCAATCACTTTTGTGGTCTAGATTTTGTCCCAGTTTGCATACATCTGCTCAATTTTTGTACAAAAACCAACACGTGACTCATAATCAATGCACCATTCACTTCACAAGTGTTTTATACTGTATTTGTTTTATTTACTCTCTATAAATGTATATTGTTTTGTGTGTAGAACGATTAATGGATTTACATTATTTCCTATGGGAAATATTGCTTTGGCTTTCATCAGGCTTTCAGTCAACGGATTACCGTAATCACAAACAAAGCACTTCCACAGCATGCCTGTTGTTGTGTTGTGTATATGAGTGCAAATGTTTCTTGACTGACAACCAATCTATATTGTATCCCGCTTCTCAACAATTACTCAAGCTGATATACTACCTTGTCAGAGGTTTTCCACTGTACTTTTCCTGGTCAGAGGTCGTAAATTTCAGACTCCCCAATTTCCTGGAATAGAGCATAATAATTACGGGGAAGGCGTATGGGAATGTACGCCCTGGTTATTTTGATTTTAACCTATGACAAACGTATGTTTGGGGAAATACTCATTCACATGACCTATTCCCCCCAACTTTCACATCCACCTACATATAAATGCACTTCCTCTTGTTCAAGGGTGCTACAAGCCAAACCTCAGTCATTTTCAGACTCCACAGATGACACATGATCAAATGCTCTCTGGGCCCAATGACTCATCAACCCTTGTTTTCGCCTGTAATGAGCCTGTTGTAGAGGTTATGTGATTGATGTGATCAGGGCAAACCCTGCCATGAACCCTGCAAGGCACGGATACAAAATGAAGATTGCAGGCAGCAATAGAGAAGCATAACTGTCATGAACAAAAACACTATCAGCTATAACCCTCTTGGCATTCATCTCTTAGATTTAGTCTGATTATAAAGGCTGTGAGATGCAGAGTCAGCTTCCGGTAATGTCTCTTCACAGAAGAGAAGTTAAACTTTCTTCTTTAAGAACATTGATCTTTCCGCAAAATCATTACAGATTTCCATTCTACAACCCCCGCACCCTTGCAAGACTACTTCCTCAATTACCAAGTTTCTAAAATCTGTTCAGCTAAACCCTCGGTCTAACATTTCAAACGTCCCTCACTAAAAACCTTTACGGCACCGCTTAGAGTATTTGCACACCAATCTTGTCTTAATCCATATGAATGAGAACAAAGATCTGGACTTGAAATTGAAAGAATGCCTGAGACTCAGACGGCCAGAAGTCAGGAATGGCTTGAGCAGGTGCACATATTTGGTTAAATGTGACCCATGTAACAGAGGTTAGAGAAGGTAAGAGCTGCAGAATTGCTGGCATTTTTCGGATGTTTGTGCATGGGCAAGCATGAGAAAGATGAGACAGTTTAGAGATTATAGATTAAAGATTATAATACAACTATTAGTTGAGATAGAAAGAAATTTATTTGAAGTCCCAAACATGACAAAATTGAAGAGGGGCATGAATGGCACATGAAGTACAAGCTGTGTTGACAATGATTTTCACAAACAGTGCAATGCAATCAAAATAGCTTTTGCTGTAGTCAACAATATCTGACCATTACCATGTGCTAAAGGAATAACAGAACATTTCATTGTACACTGGATGCACGGGGGAAAACATAAGAGTGTACAACTTTTCTCCGTCATCTCTCAATACATTTTTAAGTACATTTTTCTCACACTTGTTTCAGAAACATTCGGGTGAGATAAAATAGGTCAATAAACCTTAGCCTGCTGTAATGAGTATATATCCAAAAAAAATAAAAAATCTAAAAAAATCACGACTCCTACATAAATTCCAGCTTTATCACATCTTGTGATTCATATTGATCGTTGCTCATTATGTGGTATCAAAAAAATGCCTTCACAGCAACTTTGCCAAGTGCACACAGAGCTGGTGGTGGGCAGTCCAGTCTATGTAAAATTCGTTTGTGTAAAACCATAGTGCAAAAAAGAAGCTTTTGAGACAGCTTTAGTATACTATTTACTTGCAACATATTTTATAAACTAAGCATTGTTTTCCTCAAGGAAAAGGAACTTGTAATTATATAGTTTAAAAAAAAACTACTGCTTTAGTGACTCCATAGTGGAGGAAGGAGAGTGACATTTTGATCCACTACTTGCTTTTGGCAGTGATGACCATACTCAGTCGGCCTGCCAGAGGACCCGGGTCTTGCTTTGGCCTACTTCTCAGAAACACATAATATCATGGAAACTGTCTTTATAGTGAATGTGTGTGTGTCAGTGATGGCATGAAAGGCTTGCATGGCCTCAATGGTGGAGCTCACCACAGTTCTAGCAACCACAGTTTTATTTTGTAAACAAATACATATTTTCCCTGGTGAATGATGCTATTGATCCATCTATTAGCAGTACTTTAACAAGCTAAGAAACAGCCACAATGTGGTTGCTGAAATAACAAAACATAAACATCGCTCAAGAAAAAGAAGCAAATGCTTGAATAAAAAGCAATGTAGGATCTGTTAAGCTCTAGTTCCTCAAGACCCCAGGCCTTGTTCATGAGCGTTGTGACAGGTCACCGTTGCACACATTGACTCAACTGAGAAAAAGACGACCAACAGAAATGGGTCAACCATGAGTGAGACACACTGAGTTTTGCCAGGCTAACAGAGAGGCCATGGAGGCATGTGAAAATGAGAGTAAACTACAATCAAAGACATAAACAAGAGGACTTCACAATGCCATTTTCAGTGGCAAAAAAACAACAACAAAAAACATCAGCATAAACTGTGGTCACATAGAAAAAAAAAAAGAAAAAAAGAAAGAAAGAAATCTGATGTAACACTACATGCAGCATGCACCATTAGTGATGATGCCACTTGGTAAAGAAGGAGTACTGATTGTCCTTCAGGGCTGACACTGTAAGTGCTGTGAATTTTCTGTGATTATCTTTGGTAACACAAAATACAACACCCCTGTAGCCCTTTTAGTGTTGCATCGGGTAAACCGAATAATATACATCACAAAAGACAATTTTCAGGACTCATCCTAATGTTTAGAAAATAAGGAAATGTGAAAAGCATTGTCAGCAATAGTTTCCATGCACTTTAACAACCATTTTCAGCCTCCAGAACATAGAAAACATTGTTGACCGGTAAACCAGAATATCTCCATCCCAAGGGTACAAACAAATTATCACGTTTTTACTGACAAATATTGTAATGTATCAGCAAACAGCAGGTGCCAAAATAAACTGTATTCAAAATATGACTAACCGGTGGAGTGTTGGCATGACACCTAAGAACAGTTAAGAGCAGCTTGGCTTTCCGAAGGTATTGTTACATTCGGATGTAGTGTCATAAAAAAAAATATTATTAGAATATCCTTGTTTCTCCAGTGTTTTGTTCATTTTTAAGGCCTGGTGCAACTGAAGGTACATCTGTTTGCACAAATGTAATGATGACACAAAATAGCTCATACTAGTAGTTTCATCTATATCTTGCTCTTTTCTGTGGTTTTCTTAATGATAACCAAAAACACTAGGAATACAAGGACAGGACATAAAGTATTATGGAATCAGATATATTTTGTTCTTCAGTAAACAGATAGTTGCATTAAAGGGTATGTCAACCCAATGTTCTTTACGACAATATGCTGTATGTCCCCCTCTAGTCTAAACTCAGCATTCAGATTAAAATTGCTTGTGTCAACTGAAAATTATATCGGTTTCTCAGAGCTCAGATACCAACCAATCATGGCTCAGCTTCAGAAAAGAGATGAGCCGTGATTAGCCACCAACTGTGATGTCATCTTTAGTTGACAAGTAGCAAAATGGCCGCCCCCTGAAATGGATAAGAACGGGGGATTTTGCTGCTTAGGTCATATTATATGAAGACATTATTAATCGGAATGCTGTGTTTAGTGGGCTTGCATAAATTATTGTAAAGAAAATGTGTTGACTAATTTTCTGTGTGACTGTAAGTGAGTGTTTCGGTAGGTGTTTGTGAAATACTCATTTACCAACATCAGGTTTGTCATTTAAACTGCCCATTTTTTTTTGTTTTCATGCAGTAATGCAAAACAAATGATGACTGCAGTAGTCTATTTCTCCTTGGCAGTATATTCATTGAAACAAAAAGTCTGTACCATGGTAAGCATTTTACTTTTAAAACAGTAGCAAATTCACATTCAGCTTAAAGTGCAATGACAGTGTTTTTGCACACCATGACGTGATATACGGTTGCAGAATCCAGTTAATCCATATTTGAAATGGGGGCAATCAATGCCACGCTACAACAAGCGCTCACTGGTGATAGAGGAGCGCACAGCTGACAAATTGAGGGCAGCTTTCCGAGCTGGCCAGTGAGTAACTCAATCCAATGTGGGAGCCACAGAGGGAGCGTGGCACATTCCTCTATCTTTTGTTGTGACATCTGCCTCTGTACGTTTCGTATTTACATCAAGTTTGACATATTATAACAGTGAGGACCACTGAAAAGTGTCAGCCAGATAGTACATCCTTGCTTGGCTAGCCAAAATTAGGCTCCCTATTTTAATGCTTCATTGCAACACAATGCCACAGTAGGTTAGTTTTCCAGGGAGTGTCTGCTCTTAGGTCGCCTACTGCTGTTTTTGTAGGTGCAGCAACATTGCTCGTGTCCGCTGAGGAAAAGAAAAACAAGCTTTCTGTTGTGATCAAATTTGCTCGCTTGGAGCTTAGCACGCCTACTCCCAGGCCAGCAGTCAAATCCATCTTTTTCATGATAAAGATGAGAGATGCTACTGCCCCATGTAAACAAGCTGCATGATCTGTTATGAAGTTCATGGTTGCTGCCCTTGCGGGGCAATGTTTGCATTCCAAAACAAAACTTAAGACAAGAAATCCATCCATCCATCCATCCATTTTATATTGTAATTCGGTTACACATTTCTGAATTTGTGCAAGAGGCAGGGTACTCTCTGAGCCAAAGCTACATTAACACTCACATATGGGCTATTTAGAGTTGTTCATTAACCTAAGATTCATGTATATGGAATGTGAGAGGAAACCAGAAAACATGCTAACTCCTCACAGGACTGCCATCGCAGAGGCCTGAACCAGGGACTTCTCGAATGTGATGTAGATGTGTTTGTTCCATGTTTTGGTATTTTACCAATACCAATGTCACATGATTGCCGCTTTTGTTACACACATTTGTACAGAGCATCCACGACAGAGATATGAAAAGCGCGTGTCTACAGTAAATTATACGTTCTATTTATAGATCTATCTCAATTGCACTTTTCTTTAATCCAGATGCTCATTGAGTATGTCTTCTGTGACATCATACATGTTGACGGATGAGCCTATATGTTTTTTAAGGTTATTTTTCAAGAGGATTTTGCTTGATTGAACTCCAAATTATTTGGCGTTGGAGGTTCAAGTGTATTTTGTAAGTCATCGTGCTAAACACGCACGCAACAGTGATATGTAGAATAAAAATATTAAAATGCAACTCAAAACACAACATGAAACCCGCTTAAAAGTACTGGGGGTAAATTCCCCAAACTAAGATAGAAAAAGTGAAACTAAGCTTCCCACATGAATTGAGCAAGGCACCAAATTTCTCCACGGGTGCTGCTCAAGTGTGTCACAAACTGAGTGTTACAACTGTGATAGGATAAACGTAGAGCTCAAATGTAATGTATTCACAATTATAAGAAAACATCCATCCATCCATCCATCCATTCTCCCGACCGATTATTCCTCGCAATGGTCGCGGTGGGTGCTGGCGCCTATCTCAGCTGGCTCTGGACAGTAGGCAGGGGACACCCTGGACCGGTTGCCAACCAATCGTAGTATAAGAAAACAACAAAACCAAATAGTTTGCAATGATTTCATTAGAACATGTTTGTAACTATATGACGGCTCTGCAGTAAGTGAACAGGAAGAAAGAAATCCTCCTTGTTGGACACCCACACCTCTGTGAATGTGTACATATCAAGGAAAAAATCTGTCCGTCCATCCTCCCGCTGCTGTGAGACACATTCCAATTTTATCATCCAGGGCATATCTGGAGCAATATTGTAACATACAAAAGAGCAGGTGAAGCAGACAGACAATGATTAGGATGAAAAGTGATGTTAAAAGATATGAGATAGCCCATAAACTCAATAATTCATTTTATAGCATACCAGATATTCAATAATGGACTCTCTTCCATGGTTTTCACTGATTGAAATGTTTGGTCATATTACAATACTGCCCTCCTATGGCATTTGTGAGACATTGCAGTTTCAAATTACTGCACATCAATAATTAAAAGCAATTTCAATCCAGCCTCTTAAGCTAAAAATCAATCAATCAATCAATAAATAAATAAATAAGGAAATTCTAATTTGAAACAATGAGACAAGTATTAATGCATTGGCAGTGTGTAAATACACTGTTATACCTTGCTATAAAAACAACACAAACATGAAACAAATAATGGCATGTACAAAATCGTGATTTGGGGTCAAGTGGTTTGGGTGTTTTTCACAACACTGAATTTCCCTCCCCTTATTTGGTGATGTTCAACACATAAACAGAGAATATGATGTGCTGTGTAATAAATATAACATCAAACTAGTAGAGCTGCATACTTTAATCCTGTATTTTGCATTTCATTGTTTGAATGGAAGGTTGAAAGTGTTAGAATGCTGACCTCTGTTGGCTCAAGTAGCAAATACATCTTAGTATGAAATGCATTGGACCTGCATTGATATCTAATTTTAATAAGATTGCTTAATTGTTCATTTCCACTCTTAACTTAAGTCACCTATTTTGATCACAGCATTTCATAAAAAATATGAATACATATTTAATAAAGTCATATTTCAAACTTAAGTCAAACTTCAAGTTTTCCCGTTCGCTGTGGGCCAGACGATCAACCACCATGTCTAAAAAGAGCACCTACAGCGATAGCTTCATTCAGTGCACAAGAACAGACAAGAGTTGCAGGACAAGGATGACTGCCTCATCATGAAGATCCGACAGTTCCTGGCAAAAGAATGTGATTTTTATTTTATTTTTTGCCCCCTGCTTTCTCAAGCACTAGGCCCAAGAGCCCCAAGAGTCGAGAGGCTTACCAAGGGAACTCATTTTAAAAACCTGGACGACATCAAGATGCCCGTGACAGCAGCACTAAGGAAGCTCCCGAAAGAATCCTTCCAGGAGTGCATGAATTCATGGTTGTTTGGATTACTTCAAAGTGGAAAAACCTGTAGTGTGTTGTTTTGATTTGAAATACCTGGATATCTTTTGTGACACCAGTCCTGGAATTTGGCTGACACACCTCACAAGAACAATAGGATGGTGAGTTTTAAATCCTTTTTGATTATCATTCATGTATGGTATCACAAATAGAGTATACTATGCTGAGATCAGGCCCGCAAAGGGGTTCAATCCGTCCCGCAAGATGATCTTGTAAAGTAAAAAAAATGAGTAACGCTGGACTAATTAATCTGACAGCCAAAATCAAAACGTACAAATTTGAAATGAGATTAGCAAAGCAACTTGTACACAGAATTGTTACACAAACACATGGATTATTTTTTTATTATTATTATTATTATTATTATTATTAATTCAATCAGGCGGCACGGTGGTCTAGTGGTTAGCCCGTCCGCCTCCCAGTTCTGAGGACTCCGGTTCGAGTCCAGGCTCCGGCCTTCCTGGGTGGAGTTTGCATGTTCTCCCCGTGCCCGCGTGGGTCTTCTCCGGGTACTCCTGTGTCCTTCCCCATTCCAAAGACATGCATGGCAGGTTAATTGGGCGCTCCAAATTGTCCCTAGGTGTGCTTGTGAGTGTGGATGGTTGTTCGTCTCTGTGTGCCCTGCAATTGGCTGGCAACCAGTTCAGGGTGTCCCCCGCCTACTGCCCAGAGCCAGCTGAGATAGGCGCCAGCACCCCCCGCGACCCTTGTGAGGAATAAGCGGTCAAGAAAATGGATGGATGGATGAATTCAATCTCTGAGTAGTGTAATAACCTTATTTATTGATTGATTGAATTATTTTTTATTATCTGTTCTCATTGCTGCTGGACATGTAAATTTCCCAGAGGGAGCCATCCCAAAGGGATCAATAGTCTTAAGTCTAAGTCTATTTTCAGTAACTGTGCCACACAATTCAATCTGGTAACAATATATATATTAGTGCTGTCAAAGTTAAAGTATTAAATAAATAATTAATCATAAAAAAAATATTGCATTAATCATGTATTAACGCAGATTAATCAAACTATTAATTTTAACCGCAGACGATCCTTTAGCTGACAGCGGATGGTTACGTTAAAGGTAGCACAGGTTGTGATGGAGCAATAAACATAACAACATGCATTAAAATACAGCATTTAATAAATGTTTGCGCATGACATTCAGAATATTTGTTTCATGTCAAACTATCCGGGTATTTTTTTTCCCATTATAAATTATGCAAGTAATTAACTGATTAGAAAAAGTGTAGGATGAGCATGTGCAGTGGATTTTTATTTTTTTTTGAAGAAGTCCTCATAACGTTAAATGTTAAAAAAAAAAAAAAAAATAAATAAAATAAAAAAAAAAAAAAACATAAAAAATTTGGCCAGCAAAAAATGTAGATAAAAAAGCCTTTTTAAATTGTATATATGCAAAACATGTATAACACATCTGGAACTCATATGGGCAAAGTGTTGCCGCGTCACATTTGCATACGTTTTGTTGTTGTTTTTGTTGTTGTTTTTTGTTTTGTTTTTTAACTTAGTTGAGCCCTGCTATTTAGGGCTGGCCTGCAAATAGCGAAAATCTGTGTATATCTGACGCCAATTGTTTTTAAGTTATATACCACGATTTAACCGGTCAGGCTCATTTGGTAATATATTTTCCTCCATGTGGCCCCTCAGCTAATATGAGTTTGACACCCCTGCTTTACGTCAAAGAAAGAATTGGCGGTCCTAACCAACATACTGTATTACTATTTCGTTTAAATCTTAGCAGAAACTATTTAGACTTTCAAAGATCTGAAATGCATTGCTTATTTTTGGAGGACTTGGAAATAGGTGGGATGAATTCAAAAGGCTTATGCCTGCCTATTTCTCAATTATTGTGGGTCTGGGGGCACCAAAGTTGCAGGCGGGGAATGAGGGGCGATGATAGGAAAAATATTGTACAATTACCGTAACCCAAAAGATTGATGTACCCATGAGATGAACACTAAAGCGTGATCCAAAACGTCTGCTCTTTTCAACATACAAGATTCAAGGAGCTTTATTTGTCAATTTAGTGCGAGGAATTAAGAATGAATATGATGCCAATGATTTGAATTGACTTACAGCTTTTGGCAGTTAACACGTTTAATCTGCCTAAAAAGCAAAGCAGAGCAGTTCTTATGGGGACACATTACTCCTAAAGAGTGGGGAGATTTTCAGATGAAAACGCCTTTGAGTGCCTCCTGGATTGTGGAATAAAACTACCAGTGAAGAAAGTTTTCTTCAATATGTCATACTGCAGGTGTTTACGCAAGGAAAATGCAACAACACTGCGCAAAAGACTTGATGCTGATCTGATAAATGACAAGTGGAAGGAATCTTTGACCTGGCAAGAAGAGATATAAGACATTTTGGTTTTCTTAGTGTAGCTGAAGTTTGTCAATGAACAACCTTCTTCTTGGCTAAGAGCAAACGTCTTGTGTACATATTAGCACAGCCTAATGAGCCTCCCTCCTCCATAAATAAACAATAAAAACACACAGGCACAGAGGCTAGAAAAGCCTCTTTTCCACAACCCACTTAAGTAGAGATTCATCCGCCTTCTTCTGCATTGCTCTTTTCTCAATAAACTGAACTGGGATTAAATGGGAAGGATGAAGTCACCCCACCAAAATTTTACTAGAAGGTACTGTATTATCAACACTTTAGAGGTTGCTGGACAGTGTGCAACTGCATTGAATGGAATAGCATAATGTCAGGAATCAGGATGGGTGTGGACTGTGGAGTTTCTCACTTGACACTCAATTTTTCTACACTCGTAATGAAAGTAATGCCACTGTCTGACACAAAGGATGGCTGCACGATACCTTATCAAGTTATCATTGTGTGAAAGCACACCAAGTTGCAGAAATGTCCCGTTGTTTCTGGGTTTTGTGTACAAAGGGTAATTGCTGAATTTGTTACAGCTTTAATGCAGCTATTTAGGAGGCTCTCTGGAGGATTAAAAGGGAACATATGTAGGAAAATTGGCTTTTTAATTGTTTGTATACAAATAGTTAGATCATCCCTCCATCCATCCATGCATCACGGAGCAGGGAACATCTGGTCTGGAGGCAGTATCAGAGTCTCGAAAGGTTACCTATACCTTTAGGCACTTGGGCCAAGGGCCGATTTTGTGCATTTGAAAGATCCCCAATGAGCAAAGACTTCATTTTTTTTGTTAACGCCAGCTTCATTTTTCAACAAATAAAACAAACATTGTTGGCACTCTTTGCACATTTTGTATGAATCGTAAACTTTGTGTTGGTTACCGGCTCCGGCAAACTGAGCGGGCAGCTATGCTCGGGCTCCGACATGCATGACGTAATTGTGGTTATTGTCCAATGACACGCTTCGAAATGCGCCCTCCTGGTTTGTTTTTCCATGTTCAGGTAAGCAATTGTGATCTGTAATGTTTAAGCGCTGTCGTATAGTTGATAACATCTCTGTTAAATATTACGACACACATCGACACATTTATTGCTAAAATAACACTTTTGTACACCAGTCACTTACAGAAAGGTAAAATGCGTCAAGATCGTTGAAGTTCGTCTTTAAACTTGACTGGGAATAGTCCTTATAAACGAAGTGCGCATTAAGTTTGCGCATGCGCGAGGGAAAAAACGAGGCTACCAACTACCCTATCAATTTGAATGGCGGAGATTAGAGTGGTGACAATCTTTGCCTAACTGTACACTATAAAGCTTGCAAGTCAACTTCCCCGATATCAGTAAACCACATGCTATGCATGTTAATAAAAAACAGCAACTTTCGAGCCGTTGAAACGTTTCTATCAGAGCCGATTCCATCGGATCCAATTCATTTTCAATGACCGTTTGGTAGTTTTGCCTACCCACAATGCACCACGTCGCTACCCATAATGCACCTTGAATTCGAGATGCTCACTTCGCTTATTGTCACTTCTTTTGAAAGGTCATCCCTTTTTAAAATTTAAGGCTTCTCTAACATTAATGTCTAAACGTCATTGTGAACTTTACTCATAATAAATGATGGATTTTCTACATTTGATCTCCAGTGTGTTGTTTTTTTCTTCTTGAACAAACAAGGTAAAAACTATTTCCTAATAGTCTGCATAATGTCACAAAAATGAGCTACAGAATTACACACCCACATTGGTTTGAACTGTTTTCTTGCGAGCAACACAGAAATGGACTGCTGTATGCAGGATGGAAGAAATTCATAAATTCTGTGTTTCTGTGGACAGACCCATTGGTACAAGTGGCAGAAGAGGCTTTGCTTAACCTTAAAAACAAAGTTTGTTGTCATTCTACATGTTATAGGGATAGCTTATGTTTGCCCAGAGACTGAAATTGAAAATTAGCTTTGACAACATGTATGTTCAAGCATTGCCACGTTATAATTTTATGTAGAAGTAAAATTTCAGGAACGTGCTGCACTTCCAGCCAATAGTACAGAGACTGCCACATGCACCAACATCCAAACATAAAACAAGCTCAGAAAAGAAGGGGAATTTTTTTTTTTTTATTTCAGATAGACTCCTTGCATACGCACATTCAGTTTTCCAACTATCAGGCTGCAGTCCACAGAAGCAGCCTTGAATCTAAGCCTGTTCCAGCCGCTGAGAAGATTGATGGATGGATGGAATAAAATAGTCTTTATAACCTTTATTGTCATTGTAACATTAAAATATGAGATTGTGTTTCTCCCTTGTGCAAAATTAAAATAATTATCAACACAATTTGGAATAAATAATAGTATATAGAGATTAAAAAGTAATTAAAAGGGTAGATTAAACAATGCACATTGTGATAATAAAGTACTCAGTAGTGTAAAGTGCACAATAAAAAATAGTCATTTAAATGATCAGGATGAGTATGAGTTGAGTCCTGCAACAACTCTTGGATAAACACTGTTTTGTGTTTGTTTGTTTTCTTCTTCTTCTTCTTCTTCTTCTTCTTCTTCTTTTTATTTTGCTGAGTGGGGCTGCTATCGGACCCCGGGGTCCGCCTGAAGTTTCCCCCCGCCTGAACAGAGGAATCTGTACAGCATATTTTTAGTTAATTTACGTTTATTCACTGATCTCTCCCTCTATGGCCATTTACATTTCTCTAACATCAATAAAATACCCTTAATAAACTAAACTGTAACGTCAACTTGTCACCGTGAGTGCATGGCTTATACCCTTCACTGACTGAAGCTGCATGGCCAGCTGCCACATAACTTCCATCAATTAGGGTTTTGCCTCCCACATCATATGTGAAGAATAACGTAATAGTAATTCAAGATGACTATTCAGACATGACAAATATAGCTTCAGCTCTCGAGCTTCAAAAGTGCTTGCGCAAGACTTGTAAACAACATATGTGCTAACATACAAGCTAACAGTTGACGCGTTTACTCATCATTTACATGGCCAAACTTTATACAACGTATAAATAACCTCACTAGTGTTTTCTAAAAATATGTATACTTAGCTGCAACTGTAGAAGCTCAGCCTTTCGCACATGATATTTTGTGTTGCATATCGACGTCTGCGATTGGCTTAATAACATCACGTGATTTGTAGTGTTGCGTGCTATTGGTTCAACAGACATAACAGTCTGCAGCGGTTGCCTGCACGTTTAATGAAATTTACAACTTGATTTGGGGAAAATGTGCAACAATTATGAGTGCCAACAGACAAATGTGATTCAGAAAAAAATAAACATCAAAACCTAAACGATCCAGGTCTTCCCTCACCAGGGATCATTGATCTCAAAAACTAAAAGCAGAAACGTGGCTTCGGCCCACCATTTACTTGACTTGATTTTTTTGTCTTTTTTTCTCTCTCTTTTTTTTTTTTAATTATATAGTTCAAAGGTTTGGAAAAGATGCTAAATATAGCAACAAAGTCACACATTTGGTAACAGTAGCTTCTCGCTTCCATAATAGGTGTCCTTTAACAATGGACAAGATCTTAAAGTGTACTGAATGATTGTCCTAAATCCCCCCCCCCACACATTACTATACAAAACACTTAAGACAGGGTGACAGTATGTTTCACTGATGTGTGACTTTAGATGACAGACCAAATTTACGGAGTATTTCTAAATGGAATTAAGCCTGAATGTGCTCCTCACAGTTACTGGGATATTCATGAAAGACTATTCTCTGTCCTTTCACATTTAATGGCATCCCTAAGAAATGGACAAAATGATGACTATTACGCTCATCACAGCTGACACACATAAAATGCATCTGATCATATTGATCCTCATTGATATTCTGTATGTCACTATTTTAAAATTCATACCATCACTCATTTAATAAGTGACATTAGTCAGGCCTATGAGTCAGACATCCATGCAAATAGCTTGTCAGGTCCTAATGAGGCTATTAGACAGAATGCCGTCATGTGATGTGTGTGGGGTTTTTTTGTCCTAAATTCAATGGAGCACACGGGAGAAACATAGCAATCATCACGCCAAAGTTGAGGGTGCATTTATGAGAAGCACCAGCAGGGGTCTGAAAGTGAGTGGGTTCCTTCTCATCAGAAAGGGAGGTATGCCTGCACAGTGCAAACACTGACTTGTGAAGAGCAGCAGAAGGGTGAGAAGGCCTCTTTTATCCTCGCAGAGGCACTTCTAATAATCAGCCTCTTGATATATAGGGACGTTGTCTTTACTGCCAACTGATTGCTAAGAGCGGCTAAGAACAGCTTCAGTTCTGAATAGGGGTGTTAAAAAAAATCGATTCGATGATATATCGCGATACTACATCGCGCGATTCTCGAATCGATTCAATAATCGGCAAAATCGATTTTTTTTTTTTTTTTTTTTTTTAAGGATTCACACCTTGAGCATGGAAGAATGTTATATGAACGGAACATTAAGCCTTAATATTTTATTTTAATGCTGTTCAAACATGAAACAGATTACAACCTCTATAAGACTGAAATTTCAGATAAATAAATAATACATTTTCATATAAATCTTACACTCTACAAGCTTACTGATTAGTATTTTCTAAATTTGAATGAAAAAAAATCGCAACAATCGACTTATAAATTCGTATCGGGATTAATCGGTATCGAATCGAATCGTGACCTGTGAATCGTGATACGAATCGAATCGTCAGGTACTAGGCAATTCACACCCCTAGTTCTGAAGCACCTTGTCTGCTCATGCCACACACATAAACGCACACATGCACACACACTGCCCTGATTTAAGAGCACATTGATGCCAATTTATGTTTTTTTAATAAACCATGCGCTGACTTGAAGCTCTACAGCGATAAGCTGGAGGACTCTGGTGTACTGGTGTGACTCTGGAGGACTCGTTGTTAGACTTCAGACTTGCAATACTACGCAACGATTCAAGAAGCCCGAAAGGCTATGGCAACATGCAATCAGAAAATCCAGCTCCAAAATGTGTTCTTGATACAGAAAACAAAAGTGATTCTAAGAGCATACATGAACACATGTGACAACTTCTAAGAATCTAAGGAGAAATTTGAACATGTTACATGTTAACGCTACATTTCATTTGTAGGATTTTTTAATTTATTTATTTTTTGCTTTGACTTGCAACAAAAAAAAAAAAGAAAAAAAAAAGAGATGTTAGATGCTGGCTCACTTCACTCACTTCACATCATGCAGCAGCTTGGCAAATATTGAATAATTCTTCAATAAAGTTGATGTTTGCTGTTAAACTAAGCGTAAATCAAAAATAATTACTTGCTGTGTATTAAAAACAACCACATACACAGTACACACAGTAGCTTTGCATTAGGAAAGTCTAGATAGCTGAATGCTAACAATGCAAATATCATACACTGGGTAACAAATAACATTGTGTTGCGGCATTCTAACCATTTAACATACATACATAGATGTAGTGGACATGACATATTTGCGTGTCTCCACCAATAAAAATGCATAATAATTTGGATGATGTCTACACTTCTGGTTCCTGATTGGATCCTAGCTAACCAATCACAATTGCAAGTTGATTTGCATGATATTCATACTAAAAAAAAAAAGTTACACATAAGCTTGGTAAGTTTACAACACGTTACAGCCATACTATCATGGCGTCTACTATAACAAATTACAAACAGGACCCGCCCCCCCTCACCTCCAACCCCCACCCCAAAAAAAGTCCATGTTGTTCTTATGTGGGAAATGAGTCAAAACCAGTTAAAAAAAACAATTAATAAATAGATAAATAAATAAAAATGCTCAGCAGAAAAAAGGGGTTAAGCATTTGAACACAGACAATGGAGTATCATATGGAGACAGATAATTTTTCCTTTGCCTCAAGCAACCACTGAATAAATTCTATACAGTAGAATTTATAGTTCAAAAAGTGCACCAGAAGTGCGAGGATGCTTGCATGCAAGGATGCTTGCATCCCTTGAATGGCACTATATAAAATTTAAGCTATTATGATGATGATGATGATTATTATTATTATTATTATTATTATTATTATTATTATTATTATTGAAGTTTGATGAAGCATAATAAGTCGGCTAGCCATACCTGGAGATTTATGTTGATGTTGAATTATGAGCGTTATGTCTACAATTCTAAACATTTGTCATATTCGCATTGAGTCTTGATCCTTAACTCCATGATTAGTGAGGGTTGACTTTGTATCTCAAGTGGGGTTGATATGACACTACTAAAACAAAAGAGGCAATAAAGAAGGCACAATACATCTTCAGGGACCAGACCTATCCTGGAACTTAAATGTTACCCTGTGGCAGATGGTTCAGGACATTAAATGCAAGAACCAATAGACTAAGAAATTGTTTTTATGCAAGAGCTGTAATTGCACGCAACACTGCCAAAATGTCATAACCTACTTTATGTTTCCAAGGAATTTCACATTCCTTTTATTGTTTGTCATACAGCACTTGACTGCACTCTGAGACACTTTATTTCTAACCAGGATCCTATATTTTTATTTACTGTCTGAGTTTGTATTATAACGTGCCATATTTTATTTTATTTTTTTATACTTTTTTACATTTTATTTTTATTCTTATTTCTAGTTTCTTATGTGATTTATTTTTTCAGAATCCAAACAAATCAAACCTTGAGTAGCATTCAGGAATTAACTGTATAACCTGAGACATTCCACTGCAATTTATTATTATTATTATTATTATTATTATTATTATTATTATTTAAATGCTCCCAGTGTGTGAATCAAAACCAAAAATGGCCACCAAACATTGAATACTAAATCTTAAGAAAAAATCAAAATGTTCAGAGCAGTTGTAAAATATACTTTCTTGCTTTACATATAAAGAAAAACAACTCCACCAAAATCATAAATTATGCATGCAATGCCTGCAAGTGCCTTAATAAGATAAGTAGAAAAAAAGCATTCACACAATTTAACTGAATATAGTCGCTAAATAGCAATAATATAATAAGATAAGGGGCTGAAGAAGCAGGAGGGTGACAGACAGAGACAGATAAAGTCGCATCCATCCATACAGCATGTTAACAAGTATCTAACGTATTACTAAGGACGACCGGCACTGAATGAAATCCTAGGAAGGAGAAAGTAATTTAACACAGCCCAAGACCCAAGTGATGGTGTTTTTTGTTTTGTTTTTTTTACTCCTGTTCATGTACTTATGGCATTGATTCTTAGCGAGTTCAATTCTATGTGAACACATTCTTTTAGTAACTGCTGGTGATGCAGTGGTGAGAAACAAAAGTACAATATCAATCACAGGCCACATACATTATTCAGTAAGAACACTAGCACGTACAGTTCAAATATTTGTTTAGCCAGGGACATCCAGAGCTGAGGACAGAGCGTGGGAGAAGACTCTCACAGTGGAAAAGTAGCCCACAGCTGGGCAATAAATGCAATAAAGTATAATTCAGGATGCCTCCCTGTAGCCCTTAAAATTAAATCACTCAAGTTCGTCACTATGCATGTTGTATTTGTTTCCTCATTTATTGCTATTAACGGTATTTTTCTGCCACTGACTTTAAATTTTATGAGCAGCACATGAAGATGACCACGGAACTATTTATGTCTGTCAAGCAGCAAAATGTACAGTACACTCAAGTTATGAGTGCCTCTTACAAACAGACTTGCCCTCTTGCAACTGTAAAACCATATCCCCAATACAGATGTGTTGAAATTAAAGATTTCAGAGATATCAGTTCATCATGATACGGTGCCGATCCATTTGTCTTTAACATTCACTGCCATTGACAAGTATACTTGTCAAATGTATTTTTTAGAGCAGGGATAGATGGGGGAGAATCTGATTATGCTCCACTGTAAATGTCAAACTTGGAAACAACTTTACTGATGCCCAACCACCAGTAGATGACATCATTGTCCCGTTTTATACGAAATAAACACAGTTTCAGAGTCCATGAGAGTAATGGCTGTATTTTGTGTAACCTACATTTTTATGCTGTCAATTCTAAATGAACGGGACGAGGCAAAAAGTAGGGAGTCTATTCTGTCATTTGATAGATTCGGCTTATATATAATTATTGAACGTAATATCGCGTGGGTATTGAAAATTTTTAAATTTTGTAAAATGGCAGTGAATGAGTTAAGCACCCTGTGAATAACTGCCAGCCATCTTCGGACGTACGCCTCTCACCTGAAGTCAACTGGGATAGACCTGCGACCCCAATGATGATAACATTGATAAATACAGAATATTATACTGTATTTAATTTTCAAGTGAATTTGCAAGTGTTTTGTGTGGCACTATGTAATGTGGCATGTAGGGATGTAACGATATCCAAACATCATGATACGATATTAGCACGATATGAACGTCACGATACGATGTTAGCACGATATGAACGTCACGATACGATAATTCTCACAATATTGTGTGTGGGTGTGTGTGTGTGTTTTTGTACATAATACATAGTGAGGACCAAAATACGTCTTTATCCAACAGAATGAGGACATTTTTGTGAAGTGAGGACATATTGGCCGGTCCTCACTTTGCAAGACCTCTTTTTGAAGGTCAAGACTTGGTTTTAGAGTTTAGGTTTGAATTGGGTTATGGTTGGGGTTAGGGTAAGGGTTAGGTTTAGGCAATCATTTTTGATGGTTGCGGTTAGGGTAAGGCTCTGGGAAATGCATTATGTCAATGGATGTCCTCACAAAGATATATGTACAAGGATGTGTGTGTGTGTGTGTGTGTGTGTGTGTGTGGGGTGGGGGGGTTGTGCTCTGATTTAAAAAGGTCACAACATTATAAAAAAAAAAGCTCATACTAAAAAAAAAAGCACAATATTGTGCTTTTAAACATAACAGCAATGCATATAAACCATCTACATTCTCTAATAACAAAATTGAGGCACTTACTTGCTAATGCAAGCACACATTGATCGCTTCACAAATTAGGTTCCCTGACAATTAGCATAGATTATAAACGTAGAAGGCCAAAACATCCCTAATGAAAATTAAATTACACTAATTGCTAGAATTGCACAAATGGAAATCACCATGGCTTTTTTTTTTTTTTTTAACAAATGTGTTCCTTTTAAATATTGTGAACATGACGACGACGATATTGTGGCAGTTTTAATATCACGATATTGCCCTTATCGTTACATCCCTAGTGGCATGACGTCTAAAATATTAAGGTATTCATAAAGAACAAGAGCCAAGTCAATGTGGTAGGCTACTCAACTCAACTAATCTGAAACACTGAATGGCAAAAAAAAAAAAAAAAAAAAATGGAATCAGTCATTACCAAAAAGTATCTGGACATGTCTACTTATGGTCACATCACCCTCTGAAAATATCACAACGATCCCCCAATATTGTAGATTTTATGGAATAAGCAATAAGCTGATATAGTGAAAATGCTCATTGTCCATAAAATCTGACATATTGGGGCGATTCTTCTAATATTTTCAGAGGTTGAAGTCAACATATGATGTCAACATAAATTTTGGTAACACCAGAATTTCACCGCTAGGCAATATAAGCTTTTTCTACATTATGCGTTTAAGACCCTAGCCCTTCACAGTATGGCAAGTGAGGAAGAGTCAATGTCAGCATGTCTGCCATTTTGGATGTGGCCAACGTACAGTATTTCATAAGCATTTTGGCTTGATGATACAGTACATCTCCAAGGACCAAGTGAACAAGGCATCTTCAGAGATCACATCCAATATGGTTGTGACGTGTGGCATCAACATACTGAATGTGGGTCTGTGTTGTCTATGGTAATACTTCCCAGGGGTTGGCGCAAGGTTTGCCATTCAAGGCTATTTACTGGGAGTGGCAGTGGAGTACAGTTGTGTTAAAAATATGGAGCAAAGTAAGTACTGTCTGTAGGGTATTCAGAAAAATCGGGACCCTCAATGCATTTCATGTACTGCTCTTAAGGTTGAGGTCTGTGGAGGGGTCTGAATGCAATACCCAGTGAATCTTCAAAACTGTCAAAATTACAGTACATATTCAGATGTGGCTCAAGCCAAATACAGTGTAAATAGCTGAATTTGTAACAATTTGTTTCAGGAAACAGTAGACTGCTCCAAATCGCTTTGTGCACATTTCACCACATTGTTCCAAGAGCTCACAGCTGTGGAGTGTTTGGGCAGACTGACGGCTCCCAAAAGCTGCCTAATCAACACAGACCATCTGGAAAACAACGAGGCTGTGCACTATCCACTGGACAGAGGCATACAGTACATGGAAGAGAAACATGGAACAAGGAATGAAAGAGGAATTGAAAACATGTTTGGTTGTCAAGGTAAAATAGGACAGCTGTGCTAAGATTCAGACATTGGTTACCCAGATGACAAAGTAGATGTGTGCAACTTAAAAAAAAAAAAAAAAAAAAAAATATTGGAAAACACAATTACATCAACATCCATACAAAGGTGCTTACTACCAATGTACTTAAAAATCAGTCATGTCTGTGGGTGTTTTAAGAAGCCTATGTGACAGAAAATGAGAGCAAACAAATGTCACAACAACACATCCTTTGATTAAATGTGGGAAATATAGGTTTTTCTTTTTTTTTTCATTCATAAACTCTCTGCATTCCACCAACCAAATATGAGAAAGGAAAAAAAGGCACACATATAAGATACAGCACACCATCTTCTGGCCCATTGCAGCCAAATAACTGCTAAGCAATGACATGAATGGAGCCAAGTCGATCACATTCTTTATGAATAAATATTAAATTTTGGGGGTTTGCCTGTCAAGCAACAGCAAGAGCCCCATGACAGCAGTTGTCCTTCGATTCAACCTGGCACCACATCAGCAAAGGGCAGCTCACTGCAGATTACTACGGGGATTACTCAATGCTCTCTCAGCATTAAATACAAGATAGCACAAATTTAAGAGGCTTTGGGACTAAAGAATTTCCGTCGGCTAAATGCCGCCCTTCTAAATCTCAGAGGTGGGCCTACCATCGATTGACATATTCATAGTAAAGATTATATGCTCATGTTCATTCATATTTTATAATGATCACTATGAGCGGCACATAAAACACAACATGCAGTATATGAACGCAACCATTTTGTAAGAGACTTATGTTGCTGTGATAATAATTAAGGTGTACTACACATGTATATACACCTATGCATACATATATGTGTACATTAGGGGTGTTAAAAAAAATCGATTCAGCAATATATCGCGATATTACATCTCGCAACTCTTGAATCGATTCAATCGGCAGCTGAATCAATTTTCAAACATCCATTTTGATGGAAAAATCAACAAAACGTATTACTTAGGGTTAGTGTTCACACCTTAAGCATGGAAGAAAGTTATATTAATGTAACATTAAGCCTTAATATTGTATTTTAATGCTGTTCATGTTATGTTCTGTGTTGGCTGGCCTGCTCTGTTTTTCTCTGTTGCAGTTGCTCTTGTGACCACTGGGGGGAGCCTAGGCCAACCACACACACCTGCCTTGTGTTTTGCTGATTAGCCTCCTTATTTATGGTCTGCTTAGAAGACACCAGTTTGTCGGACTATTCCTCTTGCTTGTCCCCTTTTTCCCAACTAGTCTCGACCTCCCGTTTACCTGCTCCTCGTTCTTGTATCTCGCCTTGATCTTGTGCCTGTCTCGTTTTTTAGTAAGTATTCCAGTTTCGGTAGTTTTGATTCTTGCCTTTTGCAAGCTCCTTTTGTTAGATCCTTTCCGCGTTCGGTGATGTGTGTTTTCTGTTGACTATCATTCTTACTATTGTAAGCTCTTTTGTTTGGTACTCACGTGAATTGTTAGTGTGCGTTTTTGTTTGTTAGTCCTTGCATTTGCAAGTGTGCTTTTGTATTTTCGCAGCTGTGTGACAGATTAAACTTTGTCAAACTTGATTTTCTTGTCCGTGTTTTTGGGATCCTCACACCTGAACATAACAGAATAGTCCGACCAGATGGATCCCGCGGACATAAATCAAGTATGTCAGGCCTTGGCCAGTCAGGGGCAGCTTGTGGGGCGCCATGAGCAGTCGCTGGCTGAGCTAAGGGAGGCATTAGAGCGCATAGCCAGCCGTTTGGACATTTTGTCAGCACACGTTGGTGCGAGAGGTGAGGTTGGAGGTCCCCCTCCCCCACCTCATCTGGCCGCTTCGGGTGCGTCGGAGACCGGTGCCCACAGCTGCCGCGAGCCTAACCTTCCTCATCCATCCCGCTATGGCGGCGAACTCGGGTTATGCGGCCAATTTATACATCAATGTAGCCTTATTTTTGACCAGCAACCGCTTACTTATACATGCGATAGTAGTAGGGTGGCTTTTATGATGAGTTTGCTTACTGATAGAGCCGCCACTTGGGCAATGGTGACAAGCAACGCTAGACCTGAATTACGCACTTCGCTCCCGGTTTTCCTTGCTGAGATAAGACGTGTGTTTGATCATCCAGTTAAGGGCAAGGAAGCTGGGAGTAGACTACTGGATTATGTTCAGGGCAGTGAAACAGTAGCAGACTATTCAATCCAGTTTCGGATTTTGGCTGCAGAGAGCGGGTTTGAAGACACTGCCCTATGCAGCATATTCCGCAGAGGGTTAAAACCGCATGTCAAGGATGAACTGGCAGTTCGGGATGACACCACCAGTTTGGAGGGACTCATAGCATTGGCGATCCGGCTGGACAATCGGATGAGGGAGCGATGGCGGGAACAACAGTTGGAGTGCCTCAGCTACCCTGCTGAGTCTTCAGTCACCCAGACACCCCCCATGGAGGTGGCAAGGGAGGAGCCCATGCAGACTGGGAGAGGACATCTCAGTCCAGCGGAGCGGTGGCGGCGCGTCCAGACTGGATCCTGTTTCTACTGCGGACAGACTGGACACCTGGTTTCTTCCTGCCCCATCCGGCCTCCATGTTGCTCGGGTTCCTCGACAGCTCTGAGGGGGCAACGCCAGATGGAGGGACCCTCTACCAGCCCCGACAACAGCAACCCGTGTGAGTACCCCGAGGACGGTTCAGAGCTGGTAGACTTGATTAGAGACCCAACGGCAAAGAGACTAGAACTGCCAGGGGAGATCTCTGGTTATGGGCGGGTTTCGCACATTACGGCTTTGATTGATTCCGGGTCCGATGACTGTTTTGTTGACCCCAGCATTGTAGTATTTTTGTCATGTCCTACCTATACCCTCCGTAAACCGCGTCAGGTCTTGGACCTCAACGGGCGTCTTCTGGCTAAGGTTACCAAGATTACAGCTCCTCTTAGCCTTAAACTGTCCGGAAATCATTGCGAGACCCGACGTTTTTTGGTTATGCCCTCTAGTTCATCGCCTGTCGTTTTGGGTCTACCTTGGCTCAAGATGCATAATCCCGATATAAATTGGGATATTCCTGCAATTGAGAATTGGAGTATATTTTGTTACTCACACTGTTTAAAATCCGCAGAAGTTAGTAGTCAACCCCTCATTGAACCGAGTCCCGAGAAGATTGATTTAACCAAAGTACCTGCTGAGTATCACGACCTGAGAAAGGTTTTCAGTAAGGACCAAGCCCAGGCCTTACCCCCTCATAGGCCCTATGATTGTGCAATTAATCTTGTTCCCAATGCACCCCTACCTAATTCCAGACTATATCAAGTGTCTCAACCCGAACAAGAAGCCCTCCACAACTATATTTCCCAATCATTAGCTGCCGGCCTGATCCGACCGTCGTCTTCACCCCTAGGGGCAGGGTTTTTCTTCATAGACAAGAAGGATAAGACCTTGCGACCATGTGTTGATTACCGGGGGCTAAATGAGATTACGATTAAGGATAAATACCCACTTCCGTTATTAGATTCAGCCTTCGCGCCACTGCAGTCTGCTACGGTGTTTACAAAATTAGACCTCCGCAGCGCATACCATTTAGTCCGGATTAAGGAGGGGGATGAGTGGAAGACGGCATTTAAAACACCATTAGGTCATTTCGAGTATCTTGTTATGCCTTTTGGGCTAACAAACGCCCCTGCTGTGTTTCAGAGATTAATAAATGACGTCCTGCGAGACATGCTTAACCACTTTTGTTTTGTTTATCTGGATGATATTTTGATTTTTTCTAAGAATCTTAGAGATCACCGTTGCCATGTCCGTATGGTTTTGCAGCGCTTACTTGAGAACCGCCTCTTTGTAAAGGCCGAGAAGTGTGACTTCCACACCAATTCTGTTCAGTTTCTGGGTTTTGTGGTAGAGGAAGGCCACATTCGAGCCGATCCAGCTAAGATTAAGGCAGTGGTAGAATGGCCGATTCCGACCTCCAGGAAACAACTTCAGCGATTTCTCGGTTTCGCTAACTTCTATCGGCGTTTTATCCGAAATTATAGCCAAAGAGCAGCCGCGCTAACGCGACTCACATCCAACAAGGTTTCGTTTAAATGGACCCCAGAAGCCGACTTGGCTTTCACTAGACTGAAACAACTATTTACTCAGGCTCCTGTATTGTACCACCCTGATCTTAACCTTCCGTTTGTTGTCGAGGTGGACGCATCGGACTCCGGAGTGGGGGCCGTCCTTTCTCAGCGATTCCCAGCCGACCAGAAGCTCCATCCCTGCGCCTTCTTTTCACGACGTCTCAGCCCGGCAGAAGCAAATTATGATGTGGGCAACCGAGAATTACTGGCCATTGTTCTGGCCCTTCAGGAGTGGAGGCACTGGCTGGAGGGCGCCAAGGAACAATTCACTGTCTTCACTGATCACAAGAACCTGGCCTACATTCGAACTGCCAAGAGACTGAACTCAAGACAAGCTCGATGGGCACTCATCTTGACGAGGTTTGATTTTATCCTGACGTACCGGAGTGGATCAGCCAACACTAAGCCCGATGCACTGTCCAGAATTTACGACCCAATGGGGGAAGGACCAGGGAATGAAACTATTATCCCCAGCAACAGAGTGGTGGGCGCGCTCCAATGGGAGGTGGAGAGAAGGGTACAAGAAACCCAGGCACAAATCCCAGACAATTGCCCAGAGGGGAAACTGTTTGTCCCAGCCCGTCTCCGCCCAGAGGTCCTGCAGTGGGGACATGCTTCCCGGATCGCCTGCCATCCCGGCATTGACCGAACACACTCCCTCTTGGCTCAGAAGTTCTGGTGGCCCCGAATGAGAAGAGACGTGGCAGAGTTCATCAATGCCTGTGACGTTTGTGCCCGCAATAAAGCATCTCACCGACCTCCGGCAGGCCTGCTTCGTCCTTTGCCAATTCCTTCCCGACCTTGGTCCCACATATCACTGGATTTCATCACAGGCCTGCCTGCATCTCAAGGAAACACGGTGGTACTGACAGTTGTTGACCGCTTTTCAAAGATGGCCCATTTCATTGCCCTGCCTAAGCTCCCATCCGCCTTGGGAACAGCCAACTTGGTAACCCGACACGTGTTCAGAATCCATGGCATCCCACAGGACCTTGTATCAGACCGTGGACCACAATTCGTATCACGAGTATGGAAGAAATTTTGTGCTTCAATGGGAGCTACTGCCAGCCTGTCCTCAGGCTACCACCCGCAGACCAATGGGCAAACTGAGCGGGCAAATCAAGACTTGGAAGCTGCTCTACGATGCGTCTGTCAGAACCATCCAACAACTTGGTCCTCTCACTTGCCATGGGTGGAATACGCACACAATTCTCTGACTTCCTCTGCCACTGGACACTCCCCCTTCATGACAGCCTATGGTTACCAGCCACCAGTATTTCCTTCACAAGAACATGAGATAGCAATTCCGTCTGTTCAGCACCACCTCCGGCGAGCCCACCGTGTGTGGCGGGAGACAAGGGCCGCGCTCTCGCGCACCGCCGCCCGGAACCAAGAGATTGCTAACCGACGACGACTCCCAGCACCAGACTACTGCCCGGGACAAAGGGTGTGGTTGTCGTCACGAGATCTACATTTAGCGGGAGGGTCCAAGAAACTGGACCCACGCTACATTGGCCCTTTTGAAATTGAATCCATGGTCAACCCAGTCTCGGTGAAGCTGAAGTTACCTCCAACGCTCAGGATCCATCCAGTGTTCCATGTCTCCCTGATCAAGCCCGTGGCCGTGAGTCCTCCAGCAGCTCCTCTTCCTCCTCCACCTAGAGTGATTGACGGCGATCCCGTGTACACGGTGAGGGAGATTTTGGACTCCCGACGTCGAGGGCGAGGTGTGCAGTACCTGGTCGACTGGGAAGGCTATGGGCCGGAAGAGCGCCAATGGGTTCCCCGCTCTTGGATTCTCGATCCGTCCTTGGTCCGTGACTTCCACTTGTCTCACCCCAACAAGCCAGGTAATCCTCCAAGGGGCGTCCGTTGAGGGGGGGGTACTGTTATGTTCTGTGTTGGCTGGCCTGCTCTGTTTTTCTCTGTTGCAGTTGCTCTTGTGACCACTGGGGGGAGCCTAGGCCAACCACACACACCTGCCTTGTGTTTTGCTGATTAGCCTCCTTATTTATGGTCTGCTTAGAAGACACCAGTTTGTCGGACTATTCCTCTTGCTTGTCCCCTTTTTCCCAACTAGTCTCGACCTCCCGTTTACCTGCTCCTCGTTCTTGTATCTCGCCTTGATCTTGTGCCTGTCTCGTTTTTTAGTAAGTATTCCAGTTTCGGTAGTTTTGATTCTTGCCTTTTGCAAGCTCCTTTTGTTAGATCCTTTCCGCGTTCGGTGATGTGTGTTTTCTGTTGACTATCATTCTTACTATTGTAAGCTCTTTTGTTTGGTACTCACGTGAATTGTTAGTGTGCGTTTTTGTTTGTTAGTCCTTGCATTTGCAAGTGTGCTTTTGTATTTTCGCAGCTGTGTGACAGATTAAACTTTGTCAAACTTGATTTTCTTGTCCGTGTTTTTGGGATCCTCACACCTGAACATAACAGTTCAAACAAGAAACAGATTACAACCTGTTTAATAAATACAGTTGCTCACAGTTATAAGGCTGAAGTTTCAGATAAATAAATAATACATTTTCATACAAATCTTACAGTGTACTTGTACAAGTTTACTGATTAGTATTTTCTAAATTTGAGTAAAAAATATCACAACTATCGTCTTATAAATTTGTATCGGGATTAATAGGTATCGAATCGAATCGTGACCTATGAATCGTGATACAAATCGAATCGTCAGGTACTAGCCAATTCACACCCCTATTGTACATACACACACAAATATGTGTATTTAATACAGCATTTGAGGGCACTAAGGAGTAAAATGTGATTTTCATTACATTCTGATGCTAATCTCTGTTATGGAGCAGCAATGTATGTTAATATTCAGTCATGAAATTGAGATAGCTCAGAGTATACTGTACATATACACATCTTTAGGGTAAAATATTCAACATCATAAATTAATGAATTTATGATAGACAATGAATAGCCATCCACTACAGTACATTGGCCAGTTCAGGGTCACGGGGTGCTAGAGTGTATCACCGACAGCCATTCTGTCACGCCGCCACCGGCGTGACGGCCCATGCTTTTATTTTGTGTCCATGTTTCCTGTCTTGTTTTGAAAATCCTAACTCTCCTCTCACCCCAGGTCACTTGCCCTTCCTGCCGCTCCCTAATTACCGGTCCCCGCCCATGATTACCACCACCTGCCACCAATCAAGACTCACAATAAAAGCCATCTGCATTCTCCCCTCAGTGCCGAAGTGTCACAGTCAGTGCATGGAAGCGTCCCACAGTCCTCATGTCCTCGTTCATGTTGCCTTGTATTTTTGCCTTGTTTTTGAGCCTTTTCCTCCCCAGTGGAGCGCCTTTCGTTACCCCTTTTGCCTTGTGCCCTTTTTCCTCCCTAGCGGAGCGCCTTTTGTTGTCCCCAGTACCTTTTGCCTGTTTTTTCCTCCCTAGTGGAGCGCTTTTTGTTCTCCACCTTTTTGCTTCCCCGTTCTCCTCTCAGTTTGAGAGGAGACAGCTTTTGGCCGGAAATAAACCTGTTGCCTTGGTGGCCTACCTTACTCCTGCGTCTGAGTCCCACCTTACCTCGTCGTGTCACATTCACATCTTCACTGAGTGGAGAAGTGAACCCACATTGGTGAATCAAAATCAGGCAACTATATAACTACACCATCAGTGATTCGACATGGAATACTGTATAGCCCATAGGTAAGACTTAGGTGAATGATTTTTTTTTTATTTTTTTTTACAAAATAGTCTTAATAATAATCATGGCTGGAGGAAACCATTGGCATCAAATGATCTCCAAGACATATGTTCACACTCACACAGCAGCAAAACAATTAGACTGTTTTTCTCCCAGTGCAAGCAGATGGCAGATAGGGATGAACCTTGTCTGTTTGTATGGGCCGGGGTATCCAGTTTCACAACCAAAGACCGTAGATACTGATGTCACAGTGACGTTTAAAATAAGCTTAACGATCATTGGCCTCTTGTTATTTAATCCTTTTTGGCTTTTTGACAAACTCAATGTGCACATTCTTTATGCTGATGCTGCATGTTTTATTATTTCCAAGTACCAAGTTCATGAGTTTTGACTATTGATTGTGACTATACATTATGCTCTGAATAGATGAAGTAATTTGCAATGTCCACACTGTAAAAATTACAGCAATTGCTCTCTGTTTCCATTACACTGAAGGTTAACTGTGTAAATATTTGTGACTGCAGCTGGAATCATGGTTTGAGAAGACAGAGGACTCTATAACAGTGCAACTGAAATAAACACTTGTGAGTGATTACATCGAGTATTTTCTAGGAGTGGGAAGCACTCCATCTGATGAACCACGGTGGGTCTAAAAATGCTCGCTCAAGTACAAGTGGACTGGACTTTCAAGGTTATAGCATCAAATTTAGGAATGTGTCCCAACATCTAGTCATAAACATGCCCTTGAGGTAAATTGCAGAGCATCATATTTACATTTACAAGGTATATATATGTACTGTTTATCCTCAGTACTAAAATCTCCAGTATTTCAGATTGATACATCTAAACCGCTTCATCCATTCAGCAACTTTCTATAAGCTTGCACTCATCAATTTCAACTTTTGGGCTGCTTGGAAGGAGAGTATTTTGAGAAATCTCAAAATCTAAACTTTTGACCACTCAGATCAATTTTTAGCAAGAGCTAGACACAGCTAGCGTGAAACCTACTTTGGTAGTTTTTGTTGGGTGGAAGTCTTTTCGATTTATCCTTGCAACCCTGTCAACATACCCATGTGAGTCCCATGTGGGTTCGATATAGGCTGGTGAATGGGTCCCATCTGGGCTGCCCAGCTGGGTCCCAGTTAATTTTGGCCAGGGATTTCATGGTGGCCCCACATGGGCAGGCCCAGATGGGCTCAAGGTGGGCCTCATATGGGCCCTAGCTAAAACCCACACCAGTTTTGGGGAAGTCTCTTCTGTGAAAAAGCAGTGAAAATGACTTCCAGTGCCCAAATTCCTTTTGTTCAAATGTGAGTGTTTCCTGTGACAAGCGAGGAAAGGAAAATGGTGCCAACTTGTCTCTAAAACTGAGAAGTGCTGGTGTGAAGGTGGAGCTTATTAACATCTCAAATCAACAACTCTGTAAAATAACACCTAGTTTGAGCACCATTTAACTCTGAAAATATTAAAATTACACTCTTAGGAATTTAAATTTGCTCGCAAAAATGTTATCCTGAAATTTTAACTTACAGGGTGATTCAAAAAGAATACACCAAAATCATCACGTAATATTTCAAAAATTTAAAAACAATAGAAAACTTCAGCTTAGAGACGTGTTGTATGTGCCTTCAAGTTTTTATTTTACGTTTTACAAGTGGTCAATGTGGCTACCACAGGCAGCATGCACAACATCAAGATCTGTTATTCGATGATTCAGTTTTCAACAAGTTTTTTCAACAAGTTGCAGCACTGCCCCATTGACATCTCCAGGTTCAAACTTATCTGAATAAAAACATGCCTCAGTGCTGAATTGGTAGGAGAGGTGCTACAGACCTCGCTCCCTACTCTTGGCCTGCCAGATCCTGTACCCGGACCTCACTGCGTGTGAGTTTTTCATATTGTTGGGGGTGGGGGGCCAGGGGTTCATGTGTGCGTGTGTGTGTTGGTATGTTAAAGACAAAGTTGATGTTCCAACACTTCCAGCAAATATCGATGACATGAAAGATCAAATAACAGCTGCAATCAACATTACGGTGGACTGCGACATCCTGAGGTTTGGGAGGAATTCTCATATCGGCTTGATGTCTGTGCTGCCGGTGGTGGCCACACTGAGCACTAGTAAAACATGAAATAAAAACTTGAAGGTACCGTATGTACAACATGTGTCCAAGCTAGAGTTTTTTTTGTTTGTTTGTTTGTTTTTCAATTTTGAAATATTGTGTAATATTTTGGTGTATTCTTTGTGAATCACTCTGTACTTGTAACCAAGTTTTGCAGTGCAGATGGGCTCAAGTTGGGCATCATATGAGCCTTAGCTAAAACCCACATGGGCAACCCAGTTATCTCCCATCTGGGGTCCACTGGGCTGATTATGGTGTTCCTGATTGTACCCATAAGGGCTCCTTTCATACTCATCCCACACAGTTATTTTCTTATATGCTTTAATAACAAAGAGACCAATAATCCGATCAATTACCTTGTTACTATTATTAAACGCCAAAGAACAACAAGTGTTCCATCACTCTCAAACAGAATTATTCATTTTCCAACTCAAATGGAGCCTGAAGTACTTGTTGAGGTGGAAAATGTTACAAGTTGACAGACTTCATTTAATTGGCTCTAAAAAGGGGAGGGGCTTCCCCATATATTTTCAGAATGCTGTGCAGCGCTTACTTTGAATATTAATCTTGTCCTATCAAACTTGTATGAAATGGCCCATTAATAGTCCAAATATTACATACCATCTTGAAATAATTGCTGAATTGCAATAATTATTTTTTTGCCTAAATCATCTCCATATGATGCCAATGCTTCAATTTTTTGTGTTTCTTAGAAAATCTGGGGGAAAAAATGACTTAGGTGATTATTTTAAGAAGGTGTCAATATTAAGTTGAAGTACAGATTTTTTCGTGTGCATTTCTTCCCCAATAAAAATAAAATAAAATAAAAAAATCTTACTTAATCGTAAACAAATAAATATAGGCCAGGTAGTAAGCTATATTGCGCATGCTGTTATTGTGTAAAATGTGAATATTTTAGGAGTGAAGTCCAGTCAGAGCCCACTTATTGCCCATACTTAGTTTCACCCATCTACTGCCTACCTACGGCCCAAGTGGGGCTCAACGAGGCCCACTCGAAGCAAATGCCCAGCCAAAGCCCAACTAGACCAAGTGGTGCCCATATGGGCCCCAACTGTACATGTTCGCTGGGAATTCTCTATGCAGGGTTTTTCCTGTGTACAAAATTAAGAGGCAGCCACCTCCACCAAATTTGCTCACATCCTCCAGCCTGAGCCACTGATATCGCTCAACACAGTTTTCCAGCTGTGTTGATTGAGCTCGGCAGCAGCGTATTTTAATTGCAGTTGCAGTGTTGCGCCATTAAGGAGACGCTCTATCAACAGCAGTACACCGGAAAGACCTGAAGCAACAAACGGAGAAGGAACAGCTTTCTTTTTTTCTTTTTGCTTTAAAACTTTAATGTACCGAGGAAGAAACAGATCATGGAGCAATCGTTGCACAGGCCCATTTCCTGGTTGTGAAGCAGAGGTGGTGCGCCCCAGCCATTGCCAAAGTCATAAAAACACAGTATATACAATAACCATAATAGTGTTTTACAACAACATTGAACTATATTAACAATTTATTATGTACTAGTGAATAATTTTTTAATGATTGTAGTTAAAAAAAAAAGGAAAAAAATTAATGGCAACTTATAATTTCTCATGTCTACTCCCTGATCGTAAAATGGCTGTAGGAGGGTGGCCGACAATGGTATAGATCACCGCCGCGAGTGCCGCTGCCTAAAAATAAGTATTGGCACCCATACTGATACCTGGTATCAGTAGTCACCCATCATAGTCAGGATGATACCACCTCTGTCTCATTTCGAGCCAGGAAAAACCTTGTGGGTAACTCCTTTCCTTTGTTAGTTCACAATTGACGTTCGACATTCTGTGGACCCGTGAACAGCACAAATGTGTTGCACAAGACATCATGCGAATATCACATATATACAGGGACTCATGGTTCTGTAGATGAAAGTTACAGCGACAAAAGAAGGCAACCCCTCTATTACATAGGCTATCCATGCACACAACAACCATCTTAAAGGCTGTACTCATCATCTCCTTCCTTTCAAGTGAAGAACATTAGCATTTCCATGGCGTTGGGCCAAAACCTTCTACCTCCAAAATGGTCACTTTTCAGGAGACCCTAAAAATGGCAGTGTTCTTAAAATGCGTCCTCAAAGAGAGCAAGCCATTTTCAACACTGATCGGATGAGTAATTGATAAAAAATAAATAAAATAAATAACACCTTGTAGCGATAATTGGGTCGTCTTTTGGACGAATTAATAATCTGGACGTTACAGAGGTAAATTGTATTTACCTCAATAACCTCTGGGGCACCACGTTTGTTTTGCTTCGTATTAACAGGAGCAAACAACGACCAAAATCCTTCTTTTATCAGTCATTGATAATCTAAAGTCGCCACACTCGATATTCAGTGGTTCGTTGTACTAACAAAAGAATAATAATCCACTCGGAAACACAGATGACTTAGGCGGAATAAAGTTTATAAAACATGCATTTATTCACGATTGCTACACTACAGAATCAAAATACTGCCTATCTAACTATTCTACCGTCAGAAGAAAAGAAATAAAATAAAGCGAATGAAAATAAGGAAGGAATGCGAATGAATAAAGAAACAGGGAAAAGAGAAAATTTGACCTGCCAGATTTGTGATGTTTCAAACGTAAGTGGCACACAGTGGATACGCCGAGGTAGAAATCAAGCGCACTTACGAGCCCTGGAGTTGCGTAGCAACGAACAGAAGTGGCGGCCTTTTTGACAAGGGGGAAAAAAAGAGTCAATGTTCGTTGAAAAATGCAAGGAAAAAAAAAGGTTTATTCCACAGGTTAGCGAGGGAGCCGCGCCAGGGGCCTGACGTAGTTGCGCGGCTCGTCCCTTGATTGGTTGGTCGACTTGGCGAGGTTGGTTCTGCTGGGCAGCTGTCCGAGCTCAGGTGTTGCAGCTCGGTCAGTACGCGCCTGCGTACGGGGAAGGCCAGCCGTTGGAGGTGAGCTAGCACCGCGGCGGGGCACCACCGACTAGCAGTTGAGGTGCTGAGCGGCTGAGGTGCGCAACCTTGAGTCCGGGGGTACGTTGCAAGTGTACCCCGGGGCCGCGAAGGTCGGGCGGGTAAGCACCGATAGTGGAACAAAAAAAAATAAACAAAAAAACAAAAGAGTCTTTAGTCAGCGTTGCAGTTTGCACTTGCTTTGGCGTGGCGTGGCGCGAGGATCCGATCTCGTTAACGGATCCTGCCAGGAAAGAAAAAGCCACGTGGTTTGCAAGTTTCTTAGACAAAAGAGTTCGAGCAGCCTGGCTGGCCCACTTGCAAGTCGGGCCAGAGTTTTTGGAAGAGGCTTGTGAGAGCAGGAGGGCAAAAGAGAAGAGAGACAAAAAAAGAGAGAACGGGCAGTGGTCTGCTCGTGTTTTATAGTCTCTGGGTGGGGCGAGCAGGTGAAGGCACACCCTTCTGTTCGCTCGCGCAGACTCTCAGAGGAAAATTATTAAAAAGATTAATAATTTGGCATTAAATTTGGTCAGTCTGGCAAATCAGTTTTCCCACACAACCCGTTTAACACACATTGTAATTAATGCATCATAAACTAACTTGTGAGGTAACTTCTACTTGTCTAATCTGACTGAACTGAGAGACATTGATTATCTTTCATTCTTTATGGAGTACACATGAAATAGGATGTTCATACACACAAAGATATAACATGAATCATTCGTAGTTCAGTTGTCTGTCAAGAATTATCATGATATAAATGTGTAAAATGCGGTTACTTATGTGAATTGTCACTAAGGATAGTTCCAAGTTTCGCCACTTGGAGGTGTTGTTGCTCCATCTAGACGTTCCAGGAAGGGCGAGGCGCCAGAGTATCCTTTTGTGATTGATAAGAAGTCATGAACATTCCTTTGATCGGTCATTTGTGTATTCCAAACCATTGGAGCCATTTGTTCGGGCTCCGAGCAGACTGCTTGAAATACACTCCTTCGGCAGACGCATGAATTCCTTTGTCACCTGGTCAGCGGCTTCAAAAGAGTTTTGTTGGTGGCAAGGACCACCTGTAGAGCTGACCAGGCTGGATCCTGTCTGGGCATTGGCATATTCATGCACTGCAGAGAATTTGCTTCAGGAGAAGCAAACTTAAAAAAAAATTAGAGGGTGAAATGGACCTAGGCAATAGTTGTTACAGACCCCCCTTCGTCAAGCGGGATGAATCTTCAGGATGTCCAGGTTGGCGGGTCCAGATGATGCGTGGCCAGGGTCCAGGCCACGGTCAGACGGCCGGAGTCCCACTCACGCTCTGCTGCAACACTCAAGACATACCACTGGTGCCACTTTTCCCTAACCTCTGCCTGGTTATGTGTATGCAGGGTACGTCTGTGTGTTTTCAATGTGTCTCTATGTGTATTCAGTTAACAGTGTGTCTAACTTGGTACTGTGTCAGCTAACTGAGGGACTCGGGTCCCAAAACAGGCGCGGGCCTGGGAAAGACGCAAGACGCGAAATTCCAAACAAAAGAAAAGGAAGAAAACTTTTCCTAAGGCTATAAGGCTAGTATCATATTATGAGTAACTAGGGGAAACGAACAGCAAATTAAAGAAAAGAGAGAGAACGAGAAAAGAGGCTGTCGCCTTCTAAAACTCAAAAACCCGGGACTATACTCAGGCCATAACTCTCTTATAAAGACGGGGAGGTTGTCTCAGGCACCTGCGTGTCGGTGCAAATCTCCACCCCTGGGGGTGTTCGTCAAAAAAAAAAGTCTTAGGTCGGTTAGCGCGACACTATCGTTGCTAGGTACTTAGCTATCGCGTCTTCCTATGGCGTAATTAAACACCCAAAAAGTCGTGCGTTATCCAAGAATAACTGAAGGGAAAAGGGAAAGAAAGGGAGGAGGGGAGAAAAGGGAGCAAAAGGAAGGAAAAAAAAAAAAAAAATCAGAGTATCCTTGGCAGTTGCGCTAGACTAAGGGAAGGAAGGCAAAGGGGCTTAGTTAGATTAGCTAGACTCACTAACGCTTTAAAAAGAGTACTCTGACCTGCTTTTGAAGGCCTTAAGTACGGGGGAGCTTTTCATGGCTAGCAAAAACTGATTTCACGCAGCATACCATTCATAAGTATCATAACACCTTGAGTGTACATAATCTTTTGAATTTGAGTTGCAAATCATTTTGTAGTTGTCTAGTCTAGTTCTGCATAATGCTATCGGTGTTACAGCTAGGACCGTATCCTTAAGTGTTGCACCAAGCGTCTGCAAATAAGTAGCAAAACACAGTATGCTAACCTCTCGCAATCAACAAAGACAAGCGGATTAGCGTCGCTCGGTATGGTATCACTGAGGGGTTCGGTAGGTGCAGCGGGGTGTTGACCCCCCTTTTGCTCGTGTGATACTTTCAAACATCGTAGTCAGCGAGGTCGGTCGGCGGAATTTGGCACGTCCGTCGAAGGTGGCGGTTGGGTCGCTGACTCGGAGTCGGCTGGTGACCCCCCTTTGTCAGTTCCGCACGTATGCTGGTCCTGAGATTCGCTCGATCGCGTTCTCAGACGTTCAAACCCGCAGTGACTTTTGATCTGGTTTCGGTGGACCCATCTCAGTTGGTCCCCCTGACGTCCTTTATTCATCCTAATTTGATAGGCGACGGGTGACAGTTTGTCGACGATTTCATGTGGTCCTGACCACCGGGGAAGAAATTTTCGGGCGATGCCCCTCTGGGCACGCGGAGTATTAGCATTTGGTTGCGCGAACAAGTAATACCATACTCGATCACCTATTTCAAACTCGGTTTGTGAGGCTTTCCTATCGTAGTAGGTTTTCTGACCTTCTGCACTTTGCTTAAGCCGTTGTTGGGCAAATGCAAACGTGGCTCGGAGGTGGGCTTGCAAGTCCTCCACGTACTGGGAGGCCGTGTATGCCGTGGCTAGGTTTGTTTCGCCTGGCTGGTACATCAGGTGCAGGGGGAGCGTCATTCGCCGTCCGGTCATCATTTCAAAAGGGGCCACCCCTGTGGATTCGTGAGGGGTGGCTCGAATTGCCATGAGGATCAGTGGGAGTCGGGTGTCCCAGTCCCGATGGTTGGAAACAACAAACTTTTTCAGCAAATTTACCACGGTGCGATTAGTCCGCTCCACCTGTCCTGATGACTGCGGGTGATGGCTAATATGCAACTGGGCCTTGATTCCGAGCATTTGCCAAAGTTGTTGCATCACCTCGGCTGTGAAGTGGGTTCCCCTGTCTGAGTTAACCCGTGAGGGCAACCCAAAACGGGAGAACACGTGGTTCATCAGCAGGCATGCAGTGGTGTGTGCGGTGTCGTTTGGAGCAGGCAGGCATTCTACCCACTTGGTGAACGCGCAAACTACTGTAAGAAAGTATTTGTTCCCTCTCAGAGATCTGACCAGTGGTCCCACCCAATCAATTTGGAGATCAGACCATGGGAAGTTGACTCCTTTCTGTTGGAGTGGTGCTCGGTGACTCGGGTTTGCTGGCTGAAACTGGCAGCAAACCAGGCATCCTTTGATGTAGGTTGCTACATCATTATGCATGCGCGGCCAGTATGCCACCTGTTGTAGTGCGGTGACAGTGGCCTTGAATCCGCGGTGGCCTGCATAAGGCGCGTCGTGGGCGTATGTTAGCAAGACCCCCCTTTGGCTCCGTGGAACCACCAACCGCAGGGCAGGCGGAGACGCGGAGTCATAAACCAGAAGGCCTTTAACGAGACGCAGCCTTTGCAGCACGGAGAGCAAGTCTTTGAGGTCGCTGTCGTCACTCAACGCGTCAGGCGACACGGGGTTGGCGACAGGATCAGAAAGGTGCTGAATTATTTTGAAAAGCGCGGGGTCGCCGGCCTGTTGGGCGACCAAGTCGGAGGTTCGGACGGGCGGTACGCACGCCACGGGCCCCGTAGGGGTCCGTGTGGGGGCGTCGCGAGACTCAGCGGCGGCCGCAGCGCGGCGGCGCGTGAGAACGTGGACCTCCAGGGTGGGCTGGGTGGGCAGCCAAGCTGTATCAAATGTCCAAGGAGTCCCGTTGAGGGCCCCTTGTTTGGCTAACGTGTCCGTTAGGTCGTTAAAATGTTTGTCAGGTCCTGGGACTTTTGAGTGTCCCCGGACCTTTTTCCAATAGACATGCATATCATTGGAGGAAACCAAATGGTCGCATGTCAAAATGAGGTCGCGGTGTTTAACGGGTTTCTTCGCTGACGTAAGGAAACCATTTCGACGCCACACCGGTAGATGACAGGTGAAGGCGAGGCGGGCATAGTTTGAGTCAGTGCAGATAACCAGCACCGTGACACCGTGTTCAACTGCTAATTTGAGTGTAATCAGGATGCCAGCGATTTCCGCATATTGAGAAGAGTGGGGGCCCAATTGGAATAGCAGTGGTTTGCACGGTGTGTCGTCGACCCAAGCGATGCCCACCCCAGCCTGCAGCTGGGTTTGGTGGTGGTAAGAGCAGCCATCCACGTAAGCTGTAGGCATGTCTTTGCAGACATGTTCCTCAAAATAGCGGTGACGCGTGAATTCCGGCATCGGTGCCACGGCGACGTCTGTCGGCGGGGTCGGGGAAGTTGACACACAGTTCTGGCAAATCGCTAGATCGGTACCCAGCGGTAACTTTGCGTTTTTCGCGTACCGGACTCGAACATCGTAACTTTGTAACGCCATAAGCCAGCCGGCAATGCGCGCGTTCGTTACGACACCGTCTCGAATGCGTTGGTTGTTAAGAAAAGTAACCGGATGATGGTTAGTATCAATCGTTACTTTTTGACATCCAATGTAGTTTGAGAAATGTTTGATTGCCCATACTGTGGAAAGCAGGGCTTTTTCGCAGTCGGAGTATTTCAACTCAGGGCCGTTCAACGTTTTACTGGCGTACGCCACGACGCGTTTATCCTGGTCGTACATTTGGTATAGACCCGCACTCAAACAATGGTCGGAGAATCCTGCTTCCAAGAAAAATTCCTTGTTGCTATCGGGGTACGCGAGACAGGGAGCGGAGCCCAGCTTTTGTTTTAGCATATTCATCGCGTTGTTTTGTTCGTCACCCCAATCGAAGGGCGTGTCTTTCTTCAGCAGGTTAGTAAGAGGGCGTGCTATGTCAGCAAAGTGTTCAATGAACTGGCGCGAATAGTTGCACACGCCAAGGAAGCTGCGCAATTTTGACACATCGGTGGGGGTTTTGATGTCAAGAAGGCCTTGAATACGGCTGGATTGTGGTTCAATCCCGTTCGGCCCAACCAAGATCCCCACGTAGTTGACCTTCGTGCGACACCACTGACCTTTCAGGAGGGACAGTTTGGCACCTGCAGAAGACAGCTGTCCAAGAACGTGGTCGATTTCCATCAAATGGTCATCCAAAGAGGAGCTCCTCATCATAATGTCATCGACATAAATGAGGTTGCCCCTGGCGGCGGCATCAGGGCACGCCTTGTTGAGGAAGATGTTAAATTCGGCTGGCGAGTTGGCGTAGCCGAATGGACACCGGTTGAAAGTGTACTGTTTGTTGCCAAAGGTGAATGCCAACTTGTATTGATCCCTGGGATCTACTGGGATCGTCCAGAACCCCGAAGCCACATCGATGGTGGTGAAGAATTTGGCATCTCGAACCTTGGGAAGTTCCTGTTCAAGTTGTGTCATGGGCCATCGCGAAAGAGGAACCTGTTGGTTCAGTTTGCGATAGTCAATGGTTGGTCTCCATGTACCGTTTGGCTTCAAGACTGGCCACAATGGAGCCGAATAGGTGCTGTTACAGGGGCGAATGATGCCCTTTTCCAGCATGGCGTCGATAGTCTTCTGTACTGGTTCGTAAGAAGCTATCGGAATCTTGTACTGGCGCACGAAAGTTGGAGGAGCGCCGGGCTGAGTCGGGATGCGGACTACGTGTAGTGCCGTCAACCCGCAATCCAAGGAGTCCTTGGCAAAAGACGGTGTGTATTTCATTAACACGGTGCGCAAACGTTCGCGGTCCTGTTCGGACCGGAGCGCGTCGGCGCGGTGCAGAACTTCTTGGAGGTGCTCCTCGAACTCTGGGTACGGTTGAAGGTCCCCATTTGGAGTCGTGGTTGGTTGAGGTTTCTCTGGGTTTCCAGAGGGAATGCTCGAGGGCGTTGGAGGCAACGCGCTCAAGGCATAAATCACCAGTTGTTGGTCTGTCCCCAGGTCCACCCGGACGATGTCTTCATCGTTGGTGGGACCGGCAGGGTTGACCGTAACAAGCTGAGATGGCCTGGTGAGTCTTCGGCCACCGGTGTCTTCAGTCAAGAACAAGTCCGATGGGATGTGTCCAACCACAGGCACCGTTAGAGTGAAGTCGTGGAAGTCGGAACGGATGAGCAGGCCCAGACGGGTCGCTTTTGGTATGCGAACGTCGTACGAAAGGGGGTTGTGAACCAAGATCAGAGTGGTGAGAGAGGCGTCCACGATGGGCGTGGCCTCCAAGAGTAACGACAGGTTCATGAACTCCGAAGAAGGTTGGAAGAAAGCGGAGCGAGCATTCAAGACCTGGTTAGCTCGTGTCACCAAGCGAACCGGAATGTTGATCGTGGTCGCCGGAGCGATCACTTCATCCTCATTTAAGACTTCGCAAGCATCTGGGACGGTCTGTCCGGACTTCATGTTTGGAAGACTGGGAACACAAGCTAGAGGTTCCGAGTTGGTGAGGGACCACAGCACGTTGTTGATGGTGTCCACCTGGACGGCAAGACGAACAAGCAAATCTGCACCCACGAAAAGGGTGTGAGGCGCATCCGGGACAACCAAGAAGTAGTGGGTCAGTGAGTGCTGCTTCCACTGAAGGTTTAAGGCGCACACGCCCACTGCAGTTATTGTAAGAGGAGGTTCCGTGTTCAACGGAAACCGGCAAGACTTGGAGACGAAAAGAATGTTCGGGTCGAGATCTCGCAAGTTGTCAGCGAATGCTGCAGAAATGGCTGATTTGTCAGCCCACAAGGCGAGGACGGCGTCAAGAACAGGTGCACCTTGCACGTGGACACCTCCGATGATGCGTGGGGCGTACCCTGCATCAGGTGGGGGTGGGTCAAGGTCACAAAGAAAGGTGTCGTGGCTTCTCAGCCGGTCCTTTGTCGGGGACGCGAGGGGTCCTGCCTTGGACTGTGTCGTGTCCCAGCTTTCTGTGGGGGCGTCTGCTTCCCCGTGGGGTGGCTGCGCCCGAGTCACAGTGCAGAGCTGAGCCTGGTCAGGGCCCGAAGGAAATGTCGGCAGGGCCTGCCGCACCTGGGCCCAAATCTGGAGTCTCTGGTAGTCTATGATGGGTTGGAAGCGGAACAACAGGTCTTGGCCAATAAGAAGGGGGACTGACTCAATGGGTCCCACATAGACTGGATGAATGAATTCCATGGGGCCAATGGACCAGTGTACCATCGCGACAGATTCCAGCTTTGTGTTAGTAGGTGAGAAAGCGCTAACGGTGAGTGGGCACCGCCGTAGGCGGAGCGGTCGACTGTTAGCTTGTGACGCGGCGCGGAGTTGTTCGAACACCGTGTTGGACATCACCGTGATGTCCGCGGCGGGATCTACAAGGGCTTCGTAGGTTAGAGCTCGCTCCAGGGTGACGCTCAGATAGAATTTACGAGCCATCCCCCTGGTGGTGAGGTCACCTAAAAGCTGTTGGAACGGTCTCACGTCATCGGTTGATCGCGATACATGCGGGTCTGCTGTATTTGGATCAGCCTGCAGTACCAATATTATTGAGTCAGAAGGCAGTTTAGTAGGTGTCTGAGTGTCGGCTACTGGAGGCCCCTCTGGTGACCTCTGCTGGTGGGTCACTTCAGTGGGCATCCGGCCGTCGGTTAGTCATAAAGGCGGGTCTTTTGACGAGTCTTTTGACAATTTCAGGAGTGCCTTCAATATGCCGCTGGCAACTGCGTGGTGGTCAGTCTCGGAGTCGGCTTGGCGGTTCCGGGACTCGCGGCAGGAATCGGTTGCTGGCGCGCGTTCGACTTTATCACGTTTTGGATGATAGCGCGAATCGGGCTTTCCTTTAGCAACTTTGGAGCGCCGGCGGTCGTCAGCTTGCTTTTCTCCGTCCGCTTTCTCGTCACGCGAGTAGTCGGTTTTGGAGCGCGGTTTCCGGTTTCGCGGGGCGCGGGACTGTTTTGACTTTTTGGATTTAGTCTGGTCTTCCCTCGGAGCAAAGGAGCAAGCTCCCTCCAGCTCTGAAGGAGGACCCACGTCCACTTTATAAATTCCTGCGTCGCCTGCCTTGGGGGCGGATAATTTTAGCTTTGCATAGCCCCTAGCTGCTAAGTCACGTAGCTGCGAGCTATTCAGTGTCTCAGGACACAAAGCCAGTCCCAAGTAGTGGTTAAGGTTTTGTTGGAGGTTTCGGACAAACAACGTTTTAAAACCAGAATCTTCCTCCATGTTGGGCTCGTTACGAGTCCCAAAATAGGCATCGCGAAGACGACTATAGAAAGCCTGAGGAGCCTCCTGCTTTCCCTGTTTGACGAACATGGCGACTTCCATGCCCGACAACCCAGGAGAACCGTCAAACTCGCGTGAGATGGCTTGGTGCAGTGCCAAAGGGTCAGACAACACATCAGCGGGCTGCCGTTCCAGCAGTCTGTTGACTGCTCGGCTGGACGTCATTTTGATCAAGTACAACTTATCTTCCACGGTTGCCATTGGGACCCGCTGGAGATGATAGTTGATGTCTTTCAAGTACTCTGTTGTGTTGTGGGACCCCCCTGGTTTCGGTTCGAATTTGGTTATATTTCGAGCCAGCTTGTCCAAATCTTTCCAGGCCACGCCCATTTGTCCCTCCAACGGGGGAGTCGACATGGGTCCACGTTGGAAACTGTCATCACCTGATGGCCCGAAAGCGTGTGGGGAGGCGGCCATTGGAGGTGCCAGGCCTAAAGCGGCGGTGGTCACTGGCGGCGTCCTCCAGGCGGTTCCGGACTCAGGTGGCAGTTTGAGCTGTGGTGCTGTGGCTCTGGGATCAGGAGGTCTGTGTGGGGGTGGAGCTCCCGGCCGGGAGGCTCCTCGGGAGACCTCATGCAACTGCTGCGCGCGTTGTAACTCATGTTTAATATGAGCTAACTCTGTCTCATATTCCTGCTGGCATTGTCGGAGGCGGGTAACCTCGGCTTCAGTCAATGCTAATTTAGTTCGCAGGTCATATGAGCGGTCCACTTCGGCATTACGTTCCTCCCTAAAGGTCTGTACCTGAACTTGGAGGCGCTTCACTTCATCGGTTGACTGAGCTAGCGACGAACTAACCCGAAAGTAATTAGCTTCTGCTAGCCGAAGTTGGTCTTTTGACGGTCGTTCAGTCAAGTCAGTCACCTCTGCTTTTAGTTTGTGAATTTCATTTGCCGCGGATCTCAGCAGTTTTTCTTGCTCTCGATTTGTCTCTTCGACGGTCGCGAGAGCTTGGGTTAACTCACCAATCTTTTGATGGGAGTCGGGAGTGAAAGCAGACTCATCTGCATCACTGCCCAGATTTTCGGCTAGCGCCGCATCTGCGCGGGCTTCTGCCTCATCCAGCTGCGCTTTAACGTCATCCAGCTGGGTCTCCACGACCTTCACTCGGTCGTGGGCGGCTTCAAGCTGTGCCGTGGCATCACGGCTCTGCTGTTGTGCCATGTCAAGTTGGTGTTTCACTTGACAGTCCTCGGCATCGCTCAGCTTCAAGTGTGCGGCAAGGTTCAAAGTCAGACATCCGAGCATTCGAATGAGTGACTTGTCCTTTGGGGCTTTGGTCTCAGCGTCACTCATGAGCTGCGCGAGGTTATCATTTAGCGTATTGACATCCGCATCCCTAATAGACTCAGCGTATCCAGGTAAGAAGTCCTTGGTCAGCTTCTGCACCAGTTGAGCCAAGGTATCTAGGTTCTCACAGGGGCTGGGAGTCTCTCGGAGTGATGCCATATTGTCAATAGCTTTTTAAACGATCACACTTGTACTAGCGTTTAATAGTTAGTTAATCAGCGTACGCAGTTAGCTAACTACCGCTATCAAGTATTATCGTCAACAATACACACTGGGTTCAAATTATCAAAAGGGGAATTGCCACAAAAGCAAAAGATTTGTAGTGGGCTATGCAACCCACAGCTTACACTATAGTTGGGAGAAATCAATTCCAGTTATCAAAACAAACAAAAACAAACGGCAACAAAAAATAAAATAATAAATAAAGCAAAATAAAATAAAATAAAATAAAATAATAATAATACTAACTTCAACTTGACTCACTCAGCAAAGAATAGCTTAAACGAGGGACAGGGTAACTCTAAAATGTTACAGCGGTCAATCCCAAAAGCTAAATCAAAAAAAAAAAAAAAATTCAAACAAAAAAATTATTATTTTTTTTTTGGAAGTCGAGTTAAAAGTTGAAATTAAAATTAAATTAAATAAACAATAAAACAGAAAAAGGGGGAAATAAACTTAAAAGGGGTTAATAGTCTTAGTCAAATGACTGGTTACAGTGTCAGTACAGTTTCATGCAAATGTCCTGTGGACGGGGTTTTTGGGACACAAAAACTGCAGAACTATACAGAAATATTAGAGCTGCCTCTCTAATAATAGCTCATTCGAACTCACACCTTCTTATTAACTAGACACAACCGAAAAACAAAAACAAAAGAACAAACAAAAACAACAAAGTTAAAAATAATGGATAAAAATGAGAAGAAAACAAATAAAAGGGAAGAAAATAATAATAATAGTACTAGGTCTACCAAACCAACTAAACAAACACAAAACCTGAAATTAAGTGGAATGTTAAGTCAAGAATATAGCTAGTTAGCCTAGTATGAAACTGGATAAAAGGGAATACGAAAAAAAAAAGAGGAAAAAAAGAAAAACACAATAGTGTAAATAGTTCCTTTGTATTAATTTGACCCAGCAGTATGTTTTGTTGATGCACCCGTAATTACTCTCACGCTAGGCAGCGTAAAAGGCTAGAATGCGGTCAGCTATTACTATAATCCTTAAACGCAAACAGTCAATTAAGCCTACAACTGCGTTTAATCGGACGTGGATAAAAATTTTTTATTATCCTTGTGTACTAACGGTGACGACACTCACTAAGTACAACGCTCGACACGGAAAACAATTCAAAAAGCAATGTGAAGTGACATTGAATCAGAATTATCGCGGAGCAAGGACCACCGGCGTTAAAGCAGCAGTGGGGGGGTCAGTTGTCTATTGACAGCTCAAACGCTGTCTGACAGCTGACAACCTGCGAGACCCGCTCCCTTTCGGGGCGTCTACAGGCGTGGCTCAAACTCGCCAATGAGAAGGGAGGGGGAGGTACTCAACCACGCCTCCACGAGCCACACAGCTCTTCACAAGGACTATGGCGCCACCTTGTGGAAATGCGTACACGGTACAGGTAAGCAGCTAACGTCTTAGCGCTCTGTTAATCCGCTCGCCACGAGCTGAAACTTTGAGTCGGCGGCTACAAAAGCTCAGTCACGACTCAAACTTCTCCCACAAGCTAGGTGTAGGAGGAACACGGGGAAAGTGACTCGGACGTCGTTTACGTTGCTCGCGGTTAGCTACTCCGAAGCACGTAACTCGAGTCGGGTCAACGCGACGCACGTAGGCTGTCACGTGACTTCCCACAATTTCCGGAAACACAACAACACAAAGACAAACAACTTCAAATTCAGCCAGCTGAAATTTAAAAGTTGCACAACTCGAGTTCTATCACGTACGTTTTCAAATACAAGCCACTATTTTTTCAAACGGTGACCGGCTCTTACTTTTATTCCAACAATCAATCCCGTTACTCTCGTTTACTTATAGCACGTCACTCCGTGGTAACACACGCAAGATGGCGGCTAACCAGACGCTCGATTCAAAGCTGAAGGGGAAAGTCAGTGCAGTTCTATGTAAGAAGAAATGTTTACCTTTTTGCACGGAGACAAATGATTAGGTACACTACGTGAAATGCGTTTTACTTTTCACGTCCAAAGTCTTGTGTTTTCGAGTGGATCTTCTTATGTTTTGTAGCCTCACACGGCCGGCACCATTATGTAGCGATAATTGGGTCGTCTTTTGGACGAATTAATAATCTGGACGTTACAGAGGTAAATTGTATTTACCTCAATAACCTCTGGGGCACCACGTTTGTTTTGCTTCGTATTAACAGGAGCAAACAACGACCAAAATCCTTCTTTTATCAGTCATTGATAATCTAAAGTCGCCACACTCGATATTCAGTGGTTCGTTGTACTAACAAAAGAATAATAATCCACTCGGAAACACAGATGACTTAGGCGGAATAAAGTTTATAAAACATGCATTTATTCACGATTGCTACACTACAGAATCAAAATACTGCCTATCTAACTATTCTACCGTCAGAAGAAAAGAAATAAAATAAAGCGAATGAAAATAAGGAAGGAATGCGAATGAATAAAGAAACAGGGAAAAGAGAAAATTTGACCTGCCAGATTTGTGATGTTTCAAACGTAAGTGGCACACAGTGGATACGCCGAGGTAGAAATCAAGCGCACTTACGAGCCCTGGAGTTGCGTAGCAACGAACAGAAGTGGCGGCCTTTTTGACAAGGGGGAAAAAAAGAGTCAATGTTCGTTGAAAAATGCAAGGAAAAAAAAAGGTTTATTCCACAGGTTAGCGAGGGAGCCGCGCCAGGGGCCTGACGTAGTTGCGCGGCTCGTCCCTTGATTGGTTGGTCGACTTGGCGAGGTTGGTTCTGCTGGGCAGCTGTCCGAGCTCAGGTGTTGCAGCTCGGTCAGTACGCGCCTGCGTACGGGGAAGGCCAGCCGTTGGAGGTGAGCTAGCACCGCGGCGGGGCACCACCGACTAGCAGTTGAGGTGCTGAGCGGCTGAGGTGCGCAACCTTGAGTCCGGGGGTACGTTGCAAGTGTACCCCGGGGCCGCGAAGGTCGGGCGGGTAAGCACCGATAGTGGAACAAAAAAAAATAAACAAAAAAACAAAAGAGTCTTTAGTCAGCGTTGCAGTTTGCACTTGCTTTGGCGTGGCGTGGCGCGAGGATCCGATCTCGTTAACGGATCCTGCCAGGAAAGAAAAAGCCACGTGGTTTGCAAGTTTCTTAGACAAAAGAGTTCGAGCAGCCTGGCTGGCCCACTTGCAAGTCGGGCCAGAGTTTTTGGAAGAGGCTTGTGAGAGCAGGAGGGCAAAAGAGAAGAGAGACAAAAAAAGAGAGAACGGGCAGTGGTCTGCTCGTGTTTTATAGTCTCTGGGTGGGGCGAGCAGGTGAAGGCACACCCTTCTGTTCGCTCGCGCAGACTCTCAGAGGAAAATTATTAAAAAGATTAATAATTTGGCATTAAATTTGGTCAGTCTGGCAAATCAGTTTTCCCACACAACCCGTTTAACACACATTGTAATTAATGCATCATAAACTAACTTGTGAGGTAACTTCTACTTGTCTAATCTGACTGAACTGAGAGACATTGATTATCTTTCATTCTTTATGGAGTACACATGAAATAGGATGTTCATACACACAAAGATATAACATGAATCATTCGTAGTTCAGTTGTCTGTCAAGAATTATCATGATATAAATGTGTAAAATGCGGTTACTTATGTGAATTGTCACTAAGGATAGTTCCAAGTTTCGCCACTTGGAGGTGTTGTTGCTCCATCTAGACGTTCCAGGAAGGGCGAGGCGCCAGAGTATCCTTTTGTGATTGATAAGAAGTCATGAACATTCCTTTGATCGGTCATTTGTGTATTCCAAACCATTGGAGCCATTTGTTCGGGCTCCGAGCAGACTGCTTGAAATACACTCCTTCGGCAGACGCATGAATTCCTTTGTCACCTGGTCAGCGGCTTCAAAAGAGTTTTGTTGGTGGCAAGGACCACCTGTAGAGCTGACCAGGCTGGATCCTGTCTGGGCATTGGCATATTCATGCACTGCAGAGAATTTGCTTCAGGAGAAGCAAACTTAAAAAAAAAATTAGAGGGTGAAATGGACCTAGGCAATAGTTGTTACAACCTACACGTGTGCATCGGCCTGAAACCAGCGATTTGTCAAGGTTAATATAGATCCCGCTAGAGTAATGTGACTTCTGTTCTTGGAATATCGCTAGAAGAGAAATTAAAAGTTTTGCCAATGACAGATATCAGGGTTTCCTGCTCCGCTCATCATGACTGGGAGAATGTCTTTCACTAGTGATATTCAATTTTACTGATAGCATTTAACAATGAAACAGGTCCTTATGTTAAGAGTGTGACAAATGAATCCATTCTTTCCTGTCTGTGATTAGATGTTTCATTTCAGTGATGCCTTCAAGTGTCAGTGAAGTGTAGGCAAGAAGAGATAAATGACGAGGGCAAAATGAAAATTGTCATTTCACTGAAAACACTTTTCTGGAATTTGGCCATGTTATTGAAATGGAAAATGTTGCCCCCAGCTGTATTTTGTTCATGGTATATAAAATGTACTGCATTACTTTTTCTGACATTGTGGTGTTTTATGTTTTATTCAAACGAGCATAGCAACCTCAGTGTAGTTACACTTTACAGTTAAATCCTATCAAGAAAAAAACATTAATAAATATTAGTAAACAGGCTTTCCAACTTAAATGTTCTTCATTGCACCAGTGATCCAGAAGCTTAACAGCAAATTTTGTAATTGGCCAAAGTTCAATTTGACTATCTCTTTCTTCCCCAGCTCTGCTTGATGAATAATACAACAGAACAAGTGAGCAGCCTTAAAAAAAGCGCGACTGTGTGGTACAGTGGAACAATATTTCAGATTTTATGTCGCATTTCATGTTGATGTGGCTGCAAATTGCCCACAAAGGACACGAAAAAAAATATCGTTGAATGAGACATCAAGAACGGAATACAATTTAAGTAGACTGGCCCAAAGCTTTGTTAGACTCTGCATTTCCTCATTAGCCTTTAGTTCATTTATCAAAGCAGCCAAGGGCAATTAGCTCCATTCCTAGACTTAATAAATAAGACAATTGTTAGTGACCAAAGACAGGATGTTTCTGTCTTTTCTTAACGGCAAGAGTTGTAAACTTTCAGCATCAAAGAGGCAAACAAAAGTTTCAATTTATCCTGAAAAAAGACATGAGTATTTTGACAGAAAATTATTCAGCAAATAGCAATTAGGTGGGTAGATCTCTTCTTGAGATAAATGTATTGATGTGCTCAATAGAAAGTGTGATGTAGACATGGACTACTCGAAATAACACTAAACCAATGGTGTTTGCGTATGGTTTCTCTCGGTTTCCAGCTCCCTCCCACAGTCTAAATATATATATTTTTAGGTTTAATTGAAGACTATAAATTGCAAGGGATGTGAATGTGAGTGTCAATGGTCTCTATGTGCCACCTGTGCAATTGATAAGTGATCAGTCCAAGAACCTAATCTCTCGCTCTAAAGGCCACACAGGCAAATATATATTTTATCATCTAACCTCTGGAGTATAAAACATACCGTATAATTTATGCCCAAAATCAACAGCTGTTTAAATGTATATATATATATATATATATATATATATATATATATATATATATATATATATATATATATATATATATATATATATATATATATATATATATATATATATATATATATATATATATATATATATATATTCAATTTACTCACTTATGTACTTAGTATGAAATCTGTGCCTGGTTGGAAAGCTCAAGTCATATGGGTGACAGCTTCTCTGTCTCAACCTTAAACAGGATACGAGTAATAAAAAATGGATTGATATCAATAATAACCCAAATGCAATGCACATTTTTTTTCTCCTCCACTCACATTCTAAAGGAACACTCTGATAGATGAACTCTACGGACAGAGCAGAGTGAAGCAACTGAATCAGGTGTTAAACCTACTTTATTATGATGCGTAAAGAGAAAGTGGAAACTACTGTTGTTCACTATTCTTTTCAGGCATCACTGACTAAAATGCTGTGACACAAACAAAACCTATTTGTAGTAGAGCAAAGTAATGTTTGCATTGTGCTACCTATAGTTTCATAATCATCTATTGGCCAATAAACAAAGACAAAGCAAATAAAGAATAATCACTAAATTCTTGCATATTGCTTGGGATAACAGGTGTTACATTACATAAAGGAAGTCTACTTGGTTTAATAAACCTCTGTAAAACAGATAAAGTTTTGGCACTAGAAAATGCTGAAAGTAAAAAGTTACTTCTTTCGTTCTCTAATGGCTGAAGTGTTCCAACTGTAGACGTGCCAAAACCGCTAAATACCTGGATGGGTTTCTTGTTTTCTGATTTATCACAAAGTGAGCAGAGCCAGAAGCCACTGGACTTAAAAACTTGAATACATTAGTGCTAATGGGTTGGGTACTATTGACCCCGTTCCGCTCTACTCAATGAGCTATAGCAAATTGAAAAATAAAGAGCCAGTTGGTACTACAAATTTGGCATTGTGCCTTTCTAAGGTGACATGTATTGGATAGGCCACTTTAACAATCATTAAGTTTAAATAATGAAGAGTAGATTGTCTTGGCTCTTGTGAGTTGTTTCATAATTGTGCTATGTTCTGAAATGTGAGATGCTTGGTTGGGATGTGACAGGTTTGTGCAGATCTGCTGTGTAAAATTCCTTTGACAAAGTTTGCTCACAAAAAAGCAAAAAATCTAGAGTTTGGTGTTTTATCTTTACATAAACATTAAATTCAGCTCACTTTTTAGTGTGTAGCGTACCACCATTTTTTAAAATCCATTAGATGCTCACTGAGTTGAATTTTGTGAGATACGAAGAAGTCAGATTTTTGTGATGATTGGTGGTGCAGCTGATTTTGAACTTCGAATGGCATGTTTACCTAATGATCTCCAAGAGCAGTGACTTCCACCAACCATTCCAATTCTACAATACCCGATGACAACAGCCTGTTAATGAAAAATATTCATCACAAACTCACAGTGCCATACAAATAATAACATATAGCCAAATACTAAGTCCACACCATCACACTAATGCCCCCCACCTGTCCTCCACTTCAGAAGACAGCTGACGTCAGCGCAATCTGCTCCACGATGCCCACACTGTGTAACCCGATGAAGACAACCAAGACACGCACCCGGCATCAGAAAGGGTCAGATCCCTTTACAGCATCAAAAAGGCGTCAGGTCAAAGAGATAAATGAATAATGTACTTGGTTCAGGTATGAGTGAAAAACAAGGTGGGTGTTTGATACTAACTGAAACTATTAACACTGGAATTTTCTTAACGTAAGTGCTGAATAATAAAATATTAAGTAGTACAGATATTTTTCCAGTTTTCAGGTTCATGATTCTGGGATGTCTTTTACCAGCTACTGGACATACAGTCATACATGTAATTAGCACGTTAACCTGTCAACAAATACTCAGAGTTGAAGTGAAATAAGCAGTATTGAAACCATGCAGGCAGAAGAGGTAGCGGGGAACATTAACAATTATTTTTATTTTGTGGCCAAATGCTTTTGAGATACATTATCTTATATATATATATATATATATATATATATATATATATATATATATATATATATATATATATATATATATATATATATATATATATATATATATATATATATATATATATATATATATATATATATATATATTGATAAAAGTATCTCTAATGAGAAAATATTAAGCTTGTCAAAGGCCAATCCAAATGGCAAATCATCTCTTAATTGACACCAAATTCTTAAATCAAATTTTCCATTGCGGTGATTAAGTATTATCATGGACAGTATTATCCATTACATTATCTATTCCCCATGGAAAGTATTACCATGGACAAAAGTGCCAACACTGTCAACAGGCTGCGGAGGAGCGCACAGCCAGAAAATGAAGAGGAAGACGAGGGGCTTCTCGTGCTGAAGAGCAGCTGTGCGTTGTCACATTTTAAAGACACTTTGGGCCATTTCAAGCAAAGCAGGCATAGCCATGGCATAGCAGAATGTTGCCTGCAAGTCAGAAAACGTGTCAAGTGAATTAGCCGTGACTGAGTTTTATGGCTATTTTAATTGCATCAGACTGAAGGATACACGTGTGTCTCTTGAGGATCGCTGCACAGAGACAACTACAGGGCATTGCATCAGTGCACATAAATTGTGCTACTCATCAAATAATCAATAACCATCCTCTTACAGTAAAAGATGATACAACACATTTCTAAATCAATCACTAATTAAACTGAGGAAAACTTTTCAACAATTCATAATAATGAATGATTGGGGAAATAGTATGGTCACATCTAACATGCAAATGTGCCAGTGCCTTTGTTTTCAACAAAGAAGTGTGGTGTGGAGTTCTGGCTTGCATGGAGTGATAAAAGTGATAAAACACCGGGCTATAAAGTGACTGACTTTCAGCTTGACTGCCTGACAGCCTGCCACATGGAGCTGCTCAAATTCATGAGGAAGTCAAAGTGGGAGAGTGAATTCATGGTGGCACAACAATCTTCCATCCTCTGCAATGCAAACTCATCCTCCCGGGGCCTACCTTTATTTTGCTAAACAAATACACCGAAAAATGTGCCAAAAAGATTTGAATGTCACAGTTCCGCACAATTGAAGAAGACTTCATCAATTAGCTGATTGATAAAGTACAGTATTACTGTATATCCATACCTGATGCAAACTGTAGAGGAAAATGGTTTCACTCCAGTGTTTTTATGGAAGACACTTATCGGGGGTGACTTAAACAGCAGTGAACATTTACCTAAAAATAATGTTTTAGGGCATCTCTGTCTTAATGTTCAATGATAAATGAAAGAAGGAAAAGAATGCATGAAACACCTGTGCGTTTGCATGGTGTTATGCAGATTTTCTAAAAATGGGTTTAAGATTAGTGAACCATTTGGATGGAAACCTGACTACAGCCAGGAAGTGAAATAATTTATGTATATCCAAGTCTTCGAGCAGAGCGAACTGAACGTGAAGCTCCTCAAATTGATGTAATGCTGCAGGCTGGCACAAACCTGGGAAATGTTTTTCATCCATTGAAGACAAGTGTGAGCAGATCATATACACTCAAACAGAGAAAGGAAAACAGACCTGATTACACGGTTCAAACTCTTTAAGTGGACTCAGGGTAAGACTGAATCAATAAAATACACTCATAAAGACAACAACCACACTTTGCCCATGTCTGCCATGTACTTGCGCAACGTTCCTTTCCGTAATCATTAACTTTTGACAAGCCACCCGTGTGCAGAAATGGAGAGTGGTGGTTCCAAATTCACATGTAGGAATTCACAAATATACATACTGTATAAACACAATAGCGATATATCGTCCAGCCGTATTTTTGACTATGTTGTATCACTCACTTGATGAAGCATCGTGCACCCTCAAACGTATATCCTTCTTCCCATCCAGTGGGTAGATCTGTGAACGAGACAAGTCATTTTAAGATGAGGTTCCCCTCATTGATCAACAATTAAGTTCCTTTCCTTGAGGTAATAACGAGGACAAGCATATAACAAACTGTAACAGTAATGCCAAAAATCAAGAATATCCATTGTCTCTTGCGCTTGTACTGTTTTGGGTGGTGGATGAGCTGAAGTAGCAGAGACAAATTGCCATTCACTCCTAAAGACAATTTTGAGTCTATAGGTGCATTTCCATTACCCTCAGTTTTGAGCAAAAGGCAAGTTTCGCAAAAGCAAGGAAATACTGGATTTGTGAAAAAAAAAAAAACTCAAATATCGCAAAAAAACTTTTTGTGGTCTCATGAGGTGGTTTTTGAAATGTGTCAAAATAGAAGTATTTCACAAAAGTGTAATGGAAACACTTTTTGCGCATTAGTAGTTATGTGACACCCGTCGGTCACGGAGGAAAATAATGTAACACGTTGTTTGACAATGTGTATTTTTATTTACTTGCAATTGATTATTTGTTTTGAGAATTATTAATTTCGGTATTGTATTTTAGTTTTACATGCTGAAGTGTTTTTTACTGCATGTCATGAGCACAAATGAGAGAGTGGTGTAACTGAGCGAGCCTCGTTCGAGAAGTTAAATAAAAGGAGAGGAGCTTGAAATCCTGTCCTGCCATGCCTGGTTAATTTAGCTAGGAAGACGCCAGAAAATATCAGAAACTTTAAACCTTTAAACTATTTGTAACCCGTCTTTACCCAGCCTCCAGCAACAACTTTTTAGGGTTACAGGAAGTAGGAAGTACGGGGCCACTCGCTTTCGCGTCGGAACTGCCTCCCAAGGGTATAACAAGTCTTTTTAAGCACAAAGCGATTTAGCTATAGAGCCAATATGCCGCCGTTCATTGCACGTTCCATATCGTTGCATGAGAAATGGCTGTTACCACCGGCAACAAGCGAGACACAGCGCACGTCGTTAACACGAGTTAAAAGTGTGCGCACGCACACACACACGCACAATACCAACACTAAATGCCTGAACCCGCCCAAAGAAGGGAGAGTGTTTTTAAAGCAATGTAACTACACCGGGTGTCCGTCTTTCGTAAACATCATAAGCACCTACAGAACAGCGAGGTCTCATGAGACGGGACATTATGAGAATTACGCCTCAGAAGCAAAACGCTCTTCAATGGAAACATCGATAAATCAAAATTGTACTTTATCAAAATAGTACAATATCGCTTTAAATTTTGCGAAAAAGGAATGGAATGGTGGAAATGTAATGGAATGGAATGGTAATGGAAACGCAGCTTATGAAACTACCATTCATGTTTTTGAAACGTGGTACCCAAAAAAAACGTCCAAAAAGAGACTCCTATCAAAACATTTGCCAATTACTGCAAGTTCTCTCACTGAGTTGCAACAATGTCCTAAATATTTGGTTATATAAATTTTAAAGTGGAAGTCAACCTTAAACATTTCTTGACAATAATATGTTACATGTGACCTCACTAGTCTAAACATGACATTTTGATTAATATTACATATGTGGAGTATGAGTTATGCAGCAAAATCCAGCCGTTTTTATCTTTCTCAGGGACAGCCATTTTGCCACTTCCTGTTGGCTGAAGATGACATCACAGTTGCTCAGGACTGAGGCAACGAGCAATCACAGCTCATGTGTTTTCTGAAGCTGAGCTGTGATTAGTTGTTACCTGAAACCTGAGCAACTGTGATGTAATTTTCACTCGACAGCAAATGGCAAAATGGCCGCCTTCTGATATTGATAAAAATGGCTACGGATTTTGCTGCTTAACTCATATTCCACTGATACAGTATTAACCAGACTGTATTTAGACTAGTCTACTACAGATAATAGAACATATTATTATCATCATATCATTTTTTAAATGTTTCTTTTTTGGAGGGGGGGGGGGGTTGACTTCCCCTTTAACTGTATCTTTTTTTTTCTTTTTGCAATTAATCCATTAGGACAGTGGTTCTCAATGTTTTACACCAAGTACCACCATCATGACTAACATTTAAATACAGTCGCGTAAAAGACGAAGGATTTTTTTCAGAGGCTTTTATTCATAAAAAGTAATAAAATATGACTGTCATGTATCTTAACATTATGCTCAGTTAACACTAACACTGTAAACTTCAACATTGGGCTTAAATATCAAAATGTAAAAAAGTAAACAATTACATAAGTTAAACAAATACTGTATCTGGCCAAATATTTTGAATAGAGGTTCAAATCTTCAGAATTTCCATCTCTCAACAGTGACTGTTTTCAGATTTTTGTATTTTTCATGAAAACAGACTCATTATTTTGTATTTAAGGAAAATAAGACATTTTTACTTTATCCACTTTTACTTTGGAAATCAATGATCAACATTTTTTTCTATTTTATGACACACAAAATACAGACCAAACCAGTAACAGAATCTATTTTTTTTCTTACACTTTCTGCACTGTAAATTTGAAATTATGCCCCGTTTTAGAATAAAGGAATTGAAATTATATATCTATTTTTTATCAAACCGATCACAAAAATCATCAACACAATAATGATTATTAATTCATTGTTAGCTGTAGCTCTGAAAACTTATCACTTATGCACACTAATATAATAATAATAATAATAATAATAATAATAATAATAATAATAATAATAATAATAATAATAATAAAACCTTTTTAGTATAGCAACTTTAAAACAAGAAAGAATAGAATAGATATATTCTTCTCAAGTGAAGTATACTTTAAAAGCAGCTCTTCTGGAAACAGGGATACAGGGGGGCGTGGTGCGACGCCAGGAGGTGTGCGTGTGACTTCAGGGAACATCCCCCCCCCCCCCCCCCCCCCCCCGCTAGAATAAAGTGTAATTCCACATCTAATCTACTTCAGTAGGAGGTAGTGGTGCTCTCATTGTCAGAAAGTGCTCAAGCAAAAGCTGTGTGATAAATCAAATTAATTTGTTTAATTTGTCGTTTTAAAAAATGGAATCATTGCAAATGAGCTAAATTGTGAAATCGAGGCCAGGTGCTTAGAAATAAATGCACTATTGTCTTCTTCTGGATTATTAAAAGCTGTTTCAAACATGACAACTTGCTTTTCACATTTTGTGTTGCCCAGATCAATAACTTATGAGTCTGCAAAGGAATCATTAGAAATAAAAGAAAGGAAACGGATCCCTTGCTATAATGAATGCAACATTGCAGAGAGTCTGTATAATCAGAAACATTCATCAGCAATCAAAGAAAGAGAATACAATAAATTCAACACATTAATTAGCAAGTGCTTTATAGGGAAGATATACATACTGTAGCAGTGCCTTGACAAGATTGCAATTTAAATGGGCAACGACTTATTAAAAGTGAAATTATAGCGAAATGAGTGTTGTTAGCCACCCGGGAGGAAGTGGCACGACCCGGTGAAAGGTGGGCATATGGCAGCCCCCACTTTGTCACAGTCCATTAAACTGCGATTATGCGACATGTCACGGCCGCTGTGGGCACGAACAAGCCGTGACGACACGTGTAACACATGCCGAAGCCAGCGGAGCAAAGTGACGTCTCTCACCTGGAGTTTTCCTGTGTCCGGTTATGACCGCCTCGCCACTCAGAGGATGCAGCCAGGTTGTACTCTTGGCTTCTTCGCTGAGGCGAGAGAGCGAGACGCGTTTACGTTAGTGCTCGCCGAGGGCGCTCATTTGGACAACGACGTTCTTTGAATAGTCTTTGTTGACACTTACTTGACGAAGAAGACGCGTCCGTCACGAGTAAGCCCATAACTCCAGGAAGAAGGCAGACCGCAAATCCACTCGGGCTGGAGGTCCGCCGCCATGTCTGCCAATGGAGAGCGGCGCGCGCGCGCAGGCAGCCTGCCGCCGCGTACACGGAAACCTTGGCAACGGCGGATGGCAGCCGCCAGGTACGCTTTCACGACTTGCCCACTCTCTGACGTGTCATGTTGCAAAGTTGTCCGGAATTACTTTCAAGGTGTCTTCCTCTCTGCCGGTGTTATTGTTGTCACATTCAGCCAGCCCAGACAGTGAGTGAGCGACCAAAGGGGCAGGGCGGGATAATCCAACCGTGACGCCCATGGGGGCAGCATATTGATCGGACGGGGCAGGCAGACCTGTCAAATAGTAAACACAAGGGTCACTAATCGCACTAGTGATGGCTCCTTTCAAGTGCTATACGGTTGTTGTCCTAAGTTTACATAGCTTGGCAAAAATTGTATTTCCAAGTTTGAATTATGTATTTTTCTGCGTATGTGCTAGTGATTCCACTGAGGGGCAATGGCACATGAGAGTTACGTGAGATCACCAGGGTCCAGGGTGCTGCAAGAAATTATCCGATTTCACTTTGTTTGTCAGACAATTGTTTTATATTTACAAATAAATAAGTATTCAACTATCTATTCCAGCAACCTGTAGTGACAGGCAAACATAATTTGGCTATGCTCTTCCAGCAGATGGCAGAAGTTACAATAAGCCGTTCTCTGTTATCCACCTGTTGCTCATACAACAAAGCAAGTTATCCATCCATCCATTTTCTTGACCGCTTATTCCTCACAAGGGTCGCGGGGGCTGCTGGCGCCTATCTCAGCTGGCTCTGGGCAGTAGGCGGGGGACACCCTGGACTGGTTGCCAGCCAATCGCAGGGCACACAGAGACGAACAACCATCCACACACACACGCACGCACACCTAGGGACAATTCGGAGCGCCCAATTAACCTGCCAAGCATGTCTTTGGAATGTGGGAGGAGACCGGAGAAGACCCACGCGGGCACGGGGAGAACATGCAAACTCCACCCAGGAAGGTCCGAGCCTGGACTCGAACCGGAGACCTCAGAACTGGGAAGCGGACGTGCTAACCACTCGACTACCGTGCCGGCCCAAAGCAAGTTATTTGTGATTAAATTGAGACGAGAGCATCATGTCAGTATTTGTGCTTTTTGAGACTATTTAGTTTGATGGTGTGCTGTCAGGGTTTCTGGGGGAGGTTGCGGACCCAAGTGAGGGGAGGCAGAGCGAGGAGGCTGAGGCAATGTCCAAACAAAAAGGGTTTTATTACTTATTTTAAAAATAAGGTGGCGTACAAGGTGCAGACAGGAAACAACAAAAACCACAAAGTCCTAAATCCAAGTAAACTCAAATAACGGCAAAACATGGAATCAACAATGGACCAACAAGAAACTGAACCGAAACTAAATACACTAAATACACACAAACTAATTACGCAACAAGGGACACCTAGACAAGACACACCTGGCTGGGGACACTGATTGGTTGATACAAGAGGAAAGATAGACAAGCACAAGTGGACAAGATCATACTTAACGAGACAAAGATGCAAGGAGATAACAAACCACAATGGAACCAAAAGAAAACCCCAAAAAACAACCCTGAAACCCAAAACACGACAGTGTGCTGTGAGATTTTTTATTAACGTAAAATGGCTACCTTGGTCTAATAAATATTAGAGAACAATGGTATATGCATTTTTCTTTTCTTTTTTTAAATCTTACATTTGCAACCACAACAAGCATAAAAACTACATGTCAAAGAAGTGACTTCAGGACAATTCTATCCTTGAGTGGCCCATCCCCATCCAACCTCATGGAGTTTGAGAGTGGCTGCAAAGTGAAGAGCTGTGAATGCAGTCTGTCTGTCCGTTCGTCCAAACATCATTCTATCTATCGCCCTGTTAAAATTTGTCAGCACTGGATATGTTTTTTTCTTCTAATACAGAGGAAATGAGAATTCAAAATGAAATCTATTCTTTGACTCTGCTGATCCTTGTCAAAACTGAAAATGAGATTTTGACCATTTACTCATATTTCTTGAATGTGTCTTAGAAATAGCTCTCTTTTGCCCAGATCCAATTTAAGATTGTGAAAAGCTCTCACTTTCTATCCTGAGTAGTCCGACATACGGTATTGATACACAAGTATGATCCATTCAAGATATGATTAACATTGATCATATGTCTAGTTCAATGTCTAAAGTACTTATTTTTGTATTACCCATGTTTTGTCCAAAATCAAAAGTATAACAGAAAAGCAGCAATATTCTCCAATGGAAAGATATGTAGCAAGTCACAGGACTATTTTTTGCAATTCAAGCTTTGCCCTTTGTAACCTACAATGTGGATCGTACGTGTTACTTGCTTTTGGCCATAGCAGCTGACAACAATATATGAGGAGTGCAATACTTTTTAGACTAGATTTTAACAAGTGACGTAATTAAACAAGAGGCCTATTTCCCATTTGGGATAGAATATTGGCAATTTATTATTATTATTATTATTATTATTATTATTATTATTATTATTATTATTATTATTATTATTATTATTAAAATACAAAGCAGGGGCTGCTAAAAACAAACAAACAGATACATACTTAAAATTGTGAGTATGCTGGATATTATGAGAAGAGACATTTTAATGTTTCTTCGTCAACACTCAAGGCTAAATTTTCATAGGAGGTGTATCTGCACTGTGGCACAAAAATCAGCACAAAGCTTGCTGCACATGTTCGCCAATTTGGCTAAACTGCGCGGCCCGACGCAACAGAAGACGTGTCTTGGCGATGCGCCTGGCGGAGTGAAAATTTGGTGGCAGAAAGTCAATCTAAACTTTACACCTGCTCAGATCACAACTTAACATTGGTTCTGGGTATACAGCAGGTTTAACGTGACGTATTTTGTTCATAATTATGTGAACAGTGGACATCAAACCTTGTGAATCATTTTATTTTTTAAATCCTCCTACTGGGTGCCACAGCTACAGGTATGTTGAAGGAGGCACATGAAAGATCAGGAATGGGGGCGATCTCCAAGTGTCCACTTCACAGCTGATGTGCTTCCGCCATGTCAAGACTAGTGCACCACGAGCATTTAAACGGAATTAAAGGAACCACTTTGATTGGCCATGATTGGAGTCAGTTGTGACCACAGATCAGATCCACGGGCTGCATTTGTCTAAGAAATTAACAACATCCTATCGAGGGCTGGGTATTGCCAACAACCTCACGATACGACATGTATCACGATACAGGGTTCACGATACGATACATATCACGATACAGAAGTATCCAGATATATGATCTTCAAGGTGATACATATCACGTATTTAACATTAATGTACTTGCATTTTTATTGTAACAGTCATATGTATACCTAAATGATATGTTTATGATGCTGGATGACAAAAATGTTTTTGTTAGCAGCTCTTCTGGTTTACCACCAAGTAGCATGCCTGGTCTAAATGTGCACACACTGCAGAGCAAGGAGCCACTTTCACAGACACATCAGGAAACTTTACAAATAAGCATGGGCCGATATGAGTAAAAATATCAAAGTATTAAAATTACAGCTCTAAAATGTGCTTATTTGAAATACCGTATTTTCCGTACTATAAGGCGCACCTAAAAGCCTTCAATTTTTTCAAAAACTGACCATGCGCCTTATAATCCAATGTGCCTTATATATGGATCAATATTGGGCCGCAACAGGTCTCACTGTCAAGACGCTATCGGTGACCCTGCACGATCGGTGACGCGCATGCGCAGAAGATCCCGCCATCTTGGATCGCTAGCTAATACTAATACTTTACCTCAGAGAAAATAATAAAACAGCTGTTTATTCATTTTGGGAGTAAATGGAGTTGTCAGAAATCTGGTTTGTAATCTATTAATAAAGTTTGACTGACCTATCTGTCTGTTTTGTTGACATTACCTTTAGCGCAGCACCATCTAATGGATGCATAGCGTAACCCCAGCCTCTACTGTAGCGCTTATATATGGAAAAATTTGTAAAATATGTCATTCATTGAAGGTGCGCCTTATAATGTGGTGCGCCTTATAATGCAGTGCGCCTTGTGTATGGAAAACGTTTTCAGATATGTCATTTATTGGTGCGCCTTATAATGCGGTGTGCCTTATAATGCGGAAAATACAGTATTTGGGGAAATACTAACAGCATTTTTTTCCTATAAAATATCAAGAAATTGGTACGTTGAGAAACATGTACCATGATAAGTTTATAAGCAAATACATGTTTATTCTTCCTCTGTTTTAATTTTTCTTAGCAAGACACAGTATCCAATCACTGCTATTTTTTAAAACAGACTTCACATGTACACTTTTTTAAAGTTTTTAATTTTTTATTATAAGTAGGCTGTGCAGACACTAGGTGTACTAATTGACAGCAATTGACTTCAAAGACTGCTTGTTAAGTACAATGGAAATCCCCCCCCCCCCCCACCACCACCCACACACACACACCCCCACACACACACACACACCTACTGCTAGTGCATGAGCAAAACTTCAGAGGCCGCTGTTCCTGCGCTAGCAACCTTGCTTTAACTGCCTATTTAAAGTTAACAAGCAATATCGATTCTGACGCCTGCGTATCGATACGTGTACTGTAATGAGGCCTGCAACGATGTATTGCCGTATCGATTTTTTGGAGCACACCCCTAATCGCATCTAACCCTCCTCTATACAGAGTTACGCCCCGCAGGACTTACACCGGTCACAAAACTCGAGCCCTGAGTCTTACACGAAAGTACATCATAGGACCCACCAAAGCCCTTGACAGAGGTGATGAGTGATCTGACGGTATTAGCTTTCACTTAGACTTTGGCATACTTTGTACACACAGTGCACAGACATTCTTTCAACTCATGCTACCTTCAGGTTATTGTCGGCCGTCTTCTGTCATTGAGCTGTGAAAGTGTCGCATCAGCCTTTCACACCAAACAAAGACAAGTCATCCAACACCCTGGCCTGTCCCTCGCCTGTTTGTTCCCATTGTTTTCTATTGTGTGCTGGACACATGGTACCACACTGCTGCTGGAAGGGGAGGGGGTGTTTGGTGATGGAAGGGGATATAGCTACCAAATGCTCGGTCATCCGCTTTAGAAGAACTGTAGATAGAGGGGAACCAGGACACTGATGTCCTTCTAGTCAGAAGAGAAAAAGCAATGAGCAAGCTGATTATGCAAACAAAGTACTTCTCTGTTTTGCCTTAGGTCAGTAAAGCAATAGTGTGTGACATCACAATTTTCATCAAGCCAAGCGTTATATGTCTCTCTAATTAACCTTATATTGATCAGAGTTGCAGGAGCTGCATTACTGAATTGCTAAACTTTTAACTCCTGGCCAAAACTTGGGGTACATTTTGACAATATATGCAGTAAAAACAATCTGTTTGTGTCTTCATGCTTATTTTTACTCATATTATCAACTAAGTAGGTCCACTTGTCTGGAAATAATTGGATTAGAGCCTGATACCTGTGTGTTTGTACTTGTACACTCGTGGGAACTGGATGGAGGTACTTGTAATGTCTGGAAACCTGTCATTGTAATTCACATTCTTTACAGAAAATTTAGAATATGCATTTGGCCAGAATTGGACTTGTTTCTTAACATCGAACAACTACAACCAGTACTTGTATGCCAAGAGATAATTGCCAAGTCTAGAAAATGAAATGTGACTCAGAATGTTAGCCCATCCTTCCATTTTCTGAGTACAAGCAGAGTACACAGTACAAGCAGAAAAAAAATGCAAGCATGGGGAGATATTTGCATGTTGTTTCATTCAAACATTAACAGGAAGCCAGTTCAGGTCATCTTTTAAATGCAGCCAAACAGTTTTCACTTGCCAACACGAATGATACATGATGGTATCGTTGAGATATTTCCAATAACACTGAAGCAACCCAGTACCATTTAGGTTAATTGGGCGCGTAAATAAGAGTGGGCCAAAGCAGTCGCAAAATATCGAGGGGGAAGTGAATTTGTACATGTGGTCCTGATTGTCCATTTGCAGAAATATGAAGTATACACATGTCATTAACTGATTGTTTCTAATAGCATAAAAACAGTCATAATGTATCTCAAACTGAATCGACATAAGGCGAGCACCGGTTTAAAAATATAGCAATACAAACAAAACCACAACAGTCTTGTGCCTGATTCACTTTGCATAAGGCATTCTTACATAATTATTTTCATGCTCAGCTAGTCCACACTTCTCTGCTCAGTTACAGAGAGCAGACTTGCAACATCAGAAAGTAATTAATGATTGCACATCATCAAGCAACTGCTTTGTTCTGGTGCCAGCCCAGAAGTAACATGTGCATGTTGTAAGAGGACACACTCAGCACTTGGCATCTTTGCTGCTCTCATCTGCTTGGCATTAAATATGTTATGGAGACATCAACCAGATTCTACTTGTGAATTAAAAGCATTTATGATTGCAAATGGGAGCTATCGAACTGATCCCACGAGAATGTGATGAGCTAAACACAACAAAAGTATCTCATCTACACATCCAGCTTCAGAGAGAAAGAGAGAGAGACAGAGAGAGAGAGAGAGAGAGAGAGAGAGAGAGAGAGAGAGAGAGAGAGACTATGAAGGTACTAACCTCATTGATATCCTATTATACTGTAGTTCAGCAAATACCTCACAGATTGCACTGTATGAGCTAAACTGTGCTCCAATTTCAACGCACGGTATCATTTGACCAACATGAAAAAGCCACAGGCTAATTGGCAGGAGGAACACAGGAAGCTTAAATAAGCGGTGTAGGTCACTATTTTCTGGAGATGTTTGTCAAAAGGGCTCTAACAGTTCTCACCTCTGACTCACTCAAATGGACCTTTGTGGTCCATTTCATCGACCACAGTGATGATGTAATAGGATCCATGGCATTTTCTGAAGGCTGTCAAAACAGTTTTGGTTTTCGGCTTTACGAGATTTCAACAAGTGATATGTGTCATTAAGTCTGAATGTGCTGGTATTATTTGTGTAATTAGAGGATGGTGGGTGTAGCTTGAGTCAGTTGATTGTGACATGAAATGTTTTGCAGCTGTGGTACGGCCATGACAAACGACAGACTATGCACCCACAGCTGCTTTGTTGTGGTTCAACTGATTAAAAAGTACAATGAAGCCTCTAAGGTCAAACAATGTGTTCACAGACGCTCTCTGGTTTATTGATATTTCAAAACAATGCCACTCAAAGAAAAGAATGGAACTAATTCAGTTCAAAGTTTAACTGTTGCCATCATAAAGTCGTATACAGCAATAAAAGGAGCACATTTTAACATTCGTAAGGCCTGGATACACCAATCTGACGTCGGGAGTCGGACAACGTTGGGCCGACGGCATACACCATCTGATCAGTGTATAAATTACCGTTGCGACGTCAGATCGAGTTGAGAAAGTGAGGGGGGGTCCAGCAAATTCGACATGTTAAATCGGCATCAGGGCATTTGATTACTGCGACTGGCTGTTAGCTAGCGAATCAGCGCACGGGGCAAGTAGAGGAAGTGACGAACGAGGATAAACAGTACTCAACTCAACTTTATGATTTTTCAGAACAACACACGTTAATATTAAAGTGCCCCATAGTATGGTTTCAGCACGATTTCAGCAAGAAGATTTGCAAAGTCGTTTAAAGGAACAGAAGACCTGTGAAAAACTAACCAGCTATTCTGTGAAATGGTTAATTTCAACTCTTCCCTTTGAGCGATTCTGATTTTATAGCGCCTTTTTATAAATAGTTTATGCGTGCGTACTTTAGATGCGTGGCTCTCCCATCATTATTTTAATTCTGAAGTGTATATGCTCAATGACATATTTGGGGTTGTATGACCCATCAAGCAGCTCAGTGCTCGTGCCTCACGGTCAAGTGGTTCTAGATTTTTGAATCTTTGCTCGGTCCATTCCATGTTTGCACATTCTCCCTGTGCTTGTGTGGGTTCGCGTGTGCTCTGGTTTCCTCCCACGTTCCAAAAGCATCCAAGTTAGGTTAATCAAAGACTCCAAATCGGGTGTACTGTATGTGTGAATGTGAGTGTGAATGGTTGTTTGTCTATATGTGCTCTGTGACTTGACTGACAGCCAGTCCAGAGTGAGCTCCACCTCTTGCAAAAAAATAAAAAATAAATCACCTGGAATAGTCTCCAACTTCATCATGACCCTGAACAACAGAGTAAGCAGTACTAGAAAATGGACCATCAATCTTAACAACCAAAGAGATTAACTTCTATCTTATTTTAGAAATCAGGTCTGGAATAAAATAACATGATAATCACAAGGTTGCCTGCATTTCTCATTACTGCCACATAAATATTTTACATTAGTTGCAAAATAATGAAGTTTTCCATTCCATTCCACTGTCTGCTTTATAAATGAGTGTACAGTAAGTATATGGGTATTTGCACTGCTATACAATGCAAATAAGCTCTAACCGCATGTGAGTAAAGGGCCATTACACTGACCTTGCTCAGGGTCCAACATGTTAGCAAAACATTAAACAGGACAGCACTGTACATGAGTATGACTCTTTAATATGCAGAGATCATCAATGTTTTCCTTTCTGCTGACATCACAAATTCCAGTGCGCACCACCTCCTACTTTCATTATCACAAGTGTATGCCTCCACCCTGTAGTGTATCTACACTTAAGTAGCAGATTAGAAATCAATTCTTAGTGAATGAGGTCATGCCATTTCAATGCATTGTGACAAGTGACTTTAAAAAATACATGGACTGAAAAGGGGGAATGGCGGCATGCAGTTTAAAGTGAAACTGCAACATCTGCTTGTTTTTCTTCCATGCAGTCCTCCCTTGTTGACGCACACATCCTGTGTCTGATGGGAAAGCGAAGCTGTGTGACAGACGGGTCATGACCAACTTCTGCGAGAGCAAACGAGGTCATGTGAGCAACAGGAGGTTGGCTTTGTTGTCCAACATTCGTCTTTTTAATTTGACAGCAGAAGAAGTCCTCATGGGCTTTGTGAATATTCACATAGGGATCTCAATTTGGGAAAATGGAGTAACAATATTTATTCCATCCCATATTACTCTAACTATCTTCTAATTCAACAAATCAAAAGTGTTTGTTACATTCTGTGAGGGCTCCACACCAATTAAAAAGAAAAAAAAAGGATTGATATGGTGCCAACACTGCACCAAAGACCTGATCTCACACAGCGAAAGTTTTTTTTTCTTTTTCTTTTGATAGTTGCAGAATTCCCAAGACAGCTGTCACTTGTATGCACCGCCTGGGGGGAATGTGGGGTGAAACAAGTTTCACCTAACATTATAATTAATTTATCCTAAAAGTGGAACTCCCTCCAAGAAACAATGAAAAGAGGCGACGTGCACTTTGACATTGGAGTACACATATTTTTGTATGTACATCTGTTACTGATGCTATTTTAGGCATGGATGTTTTAACAATTCAAGGTCACACACAAAAACGAGCTCAGTGCACAGACACACCAACACAAACACATACATACATGCATATTTGACACATCTTATGTACAATCTGTCATGTTTTGGTTTGGTGGGGGTGGGTTTTTGTTGTCTTTTGGTCATTTGTCATGTGTTCCTTGTTTCTTCCCTTGTCCCGTTATGTCAAACCACGTCCACCTGAGTGTTTCTTCCCTTCCCAGTGTATCCACCAATCAGCTTCCCCTGCCACTTGTGTCTTACCCAGCTGTGTCTAGTCATTGTCATTAGCCTGTGTGTATTTAGTCCCCTGTTTTCCGTTCGGTTCTTGTGGAGTCATAGTATCTGTTGTGCCTGTTGTTGTCCCTGTGTTCCATGCCATGCCATGCCTTGTGTTTGTTTTTTGATCTTGTTAATTTTTTCATAGTACCTTGTTTATAGTTTTTGTTAATTAAATCCCCTTTTTTACCTGCATCCCTGCCTTGCCCTGTTTTTTGGTTGCCTCCTGCATTTGGGTCCTGCCTTCAACACCCCACATCGTGACAGAATGACTCCACCAGAACTGCACCCAGCGGGGGCAATGGCGGAATGGGAGCCCTGGGCGAAGAAGGGGCTTGAGGCCTCCGACCGAGCCATTGCCGGGCAGAAGGAGGGGCTTGAAGCCTGCGACCGAGCCATTGCCGGGCTAAAGGAGGTACTGGCTTTGCTCCGTGGCGTCGGGAGTGACGGGTCAGACAGGCCTCAAGTCCCTGAACCTCGTCTGCTGGAGCCTCTCGCTCCTGAACCTCGTCTGCTGCAGCCTCTCGCTCCTGAACCTCGTCTGCTGGAGCCTCTCGCTCCTGAACCTTGTCTGCTGGAGCCTCTCGCTCCTGAACCTCGTCTGCTGGAGCCTCTCGCTCCTGAACCTTGTCTGCTGGAGCCTCTCGCTCCTGAACCTCGTCTGCTGGAGCCTCTCGCTCCTGAACCTTGTCTGCTGGAGCCTCTCGCTCCTGAACCTTGTCTGCTGGAGCCTCTCGCTCCTGAACCTTGTCTGCTGGAGCCTCTCGCTCCTGAACCTTGTCTGCTGCAGCCTCTCGCTCCTGAACCTCGTCTGCTGCAGCCTCTCGCTCCTGAACCTCGTCTGCTGGAGCCTCTCGCTCCTGAACCTTGTCTGCTGCAACCTCTCGCTCCGGAACCTTGTCTGCTGCCGCCGCAGCCCCTGGCCGCTTCGCCTGGGCCGCTGCCGTCGCAGTCCCTGGCCGCTTCGCCTGGGCCGCTGCCGCCGCAGCCCCTGGCCGCTTCGCCTGGGCCGCTGCCGCCGCAGCCCCTGGCCGCTTCGCCTGGGCCGCTGCCGCCGCAGCCCCTGGCCGCTTCGCCTGGGCCGCTGCCGCCGCAGCCCCTGGCCGCTTCGCCTGGGCCGCCGCCGCCGCAGCCCCTGGCCGCTTCGCCTGGGCTGCCACCTCCTGTTCCTCGTCAGGCGGCGCATGGAATGCGGCCGCCACCTCCTGTTCCTCGTCAGGCGGCGCATGGAATGCGGCCGCCACCTCCTGTTCCTCGTCAGGCGGCGCATGGAATGCGGCCGCCACCTCCTGTTCCTCGTCAGGCGGCGCATGGAATGCGGCCGCCACCTCCTGTTCCTCGTCAGGCGGCGCATGGATTGCGGCCGCCACCTCCTGTTCCTCGTCCGGCGGCGCATGGATTGCGGCCGCCACCTCCTGTTCCTCGTCCGGCGGCGCATGGATTGCGGCCGCCACCGCCTGCACCAGTTCCGGCGGCGCCCGGCCAGCGGCCGTCATCGCCTGCACCTGTTCCGGCGGCGCTCGGCCAGCGGCCGCCATCGCCTGCACCAGTTCCGGCGGCGCCCGGCCAGCGGCCGTCTCCTGCTCCTCATCTGGCGGCGAACACCCCGCCGCCACCTCGGCTCCTTGTCGGGCGTCGAGGACGCCCTCCTGACTGGCCCCGCTGGGACTCTCTTGTCGGGCGTCGAGGACGCCCTCCTGAACTGCTTTTTGTCTGGGACGGATGGGTGGGCCGTGTGCCCTCCTCCGTGCCCCCTTCCGCCCGCCCTTGTTTTTGGACTTTTTTATGTTGGACGTCTGGGAGCCGTCCCTTGAGGGGGGGGTTATGTCATGTTTTGGTTTGGTGGGGGTGGGTTTTTGTTGTCTTTTGGTCATTTGTCATGTGTTCCTTGTTTCTTCCCTTGTCCCGTTATGTCAAACCACGTCCACCTGAGTGTTTCTTCCCTTCCCAGTGTATCCACCAATCAGCTTCCCCTGCCACTTGTGTCTTGCCCAGCTGTGTCTAGTCATTGTCATTAGCCTGTGTGTATTTAGTCCCCTGTTTTCCGTTCGGTTCTTGTGGAGTCATAGTATCTGTTGTGCCTGTTGTTGTCCCTGTGTTCCATGCCATGCCTTGTGTTTGTTTTTTGATCTTGTTAATTTTTTCATAGTACCTTGTTTATAGTTTTTGTTAATTAAATCCCCTTTTTTACCTGCATCCCTGCCTTGCCCTGTTTTTTGGTTGCCTCCTGCATTTGGGTCCTGCCTTCAACACCCCACATCGTGACACAATCTAAGTCACAATGTCCTTGTTTGAATGACTTCAGAAGCCATTGTGAAATCCTGGGTTTCTACCTATGTGTTTTTGTTTGACAAGAGCTTCTGTGTTCATTCGTGTGGTTGGAGGCAACTGATTTTAACTATGTAAAGCACAGATGTCAAACTCAAGGCCCGGGTGCCAGATCTGGCCCGCCACAACATTTTGAATGTCAGCTTCTATAATACTTGCTTAGAAATCTGTACCGTAATTTCAAATTTTCATACGAATACAAATAATAACATTGGGATATATTGCAAGCATTTTGTTATTACAGTAACTTGAACAACATAGTCCAAACTATTATTTTTAATTTCTGATTTAAAAAAAATTGCCATTTACTATTACACCATGCTCTCATATTATTATTTGTTATGTATGTACAATATATATATATATGTGTAATAATATGAGCAGGTGGTTACAAATTTATGTGGTTAGACAGTCATAACAGCCCTCCAAGGGAAATTGTAACAGCAAAGTAGCCTGCAACAAAAATGAGTTTGACATGCCTGATGTAAAGCAATTTGAGTTGCATTTACTGTATGATTATTAAAATTATTTAAAAAAAATAAATAAAAAGTTTTCTTGTTCGATTGATTTATTCTTGTGACTGTTAAATGACTGTTCTATTCAGATTGTAAAAAATAAAGAGAAACTGAATCATTATGGTAACACAAAAACAAATTAAAATGTCTGCATCCTGTGAAGTTTTTATTGATCCATTATTGATCACTTAAGTATATTGTACTGCTTGTTATGCTGACTTTAAATGTATCAAATCTAATATTATGAAATCTTTATAGAGATCTTATAATTCCAACATTTTATTAAACAGCACGCTAAACTAAAACTATGGAATATTCACAGAATCACCCACACAATTAGAAGAGAAAAACAGAATCCACAAACAAACTTTGCATCACAGCCCTTCCAATTTACTAAATGTTTATTAGCCTGTGGATTCTATTTTCAGTTTTTTGAAAGCACCTGTATAGTATGCCTGACAAAGGCCGAGAAGCACGTTCAATGAGAAAATGGGTGTATGTGTATTTGGACAAGAATCAATGGCTCTGTTGGAAAAGACAGCTGAGTCCTGTGGAGAAGTTGTCCCTGGGCAACTAAACACATCCATGTGCTACACACCGCTGAGTACACAAGGCCATCTGCTGCCTGTGCTGGGACAGTGAGGTAAAAGTGGCAGGGATAGAGAAGACTCTCTTGTGGTGACTCCATGAAATCAATACGTATTGATTGCTCACTTATCTCAAAGGCAGCCTGGCTGATGAGATGTCAGACGCGTGCTCTCCTGCAGTCAGGGCAAAGCCGGGAATGGATGCCAGCCGAGTAAGCACTATGATGTGAAAACCAAGGTTAAACATTCATAACAAGTTGACTTCGGGGGAGAACGTAGTTCCTAGTGGAACTGTTGGTCTAAATGGCTCAACTATGCCACGCCCATTCTCCTCAGCTTCCTCTCTCACTTCATCTCATTGCAAGCAGATAATTAATCAGAGCTTTGTAGCTTGGTTGGCGTATATCTCATGCACTGCAATTGCTGATCTCAGCAAAGCAACGAGATAGCGGGTGACTCAACCCTTAAAGTGACAGCTTTATGGGTGTGGTGAAGTATTGATAGATGGATGCATAAATAGTAGGGCTGGGAATCTTTGACTGGCTCACGATTCGATTCGATTATGATTGTTGGGTCTACGATTCGATTCAGAAGCGATTTTCGATTCTCGATTCAAACGATTTTCGATTGAAAATTATTTAAATTGACAAATGATTTCTGCTTCAATTTACAGATATGCACAACATTGTCATGCTCTACTCCAGTCAGCATTGCAAGCCAAAATGCTTGTTTTTTTTTGGTTAAACATTTATTAATTTTGTATTGTAAGTGCCTTTTTCCACAGAACCAGCATATGTACAACTGCCTTTTCCCCTCCTTCTTCATTTCTAATTTAAATAAAATCGATTTTTGGATAGTAATTTCGATTCGATTAATAAATGAGAATCTCGATTCTTTTATGAATCGTTTTTTTCCGCACACCCCTAATAAATAGATATATGGATGCTTATGGAGTACACTGCAAAAATCTTAGGACCAATAGATTTGTTCGGACCCCATTTAACCGGAATGTCAACAGTCGTGCTTCACAAAGGTCAATCTGTTCATGAAAGTGCAAGAAAAAAAACAATAGTTGACTGCTGTTTCCCCCCCCCCCCCCCCCCCCAATTCTTGTCAATTTTGATTTATATATATGTTTGATAAAATGACTCTCTGAACTTTGAACACAGGTTTTATGTCCTAAATGTATATTTTGTTGGGACCTCCTAAAAATGTATCTTACGCAATAATTACTCTAAATGTATTTTCATCCACTATGGACCTATGTCAGGAAAGCAAAGTGTGGAGAGTCTCTGTCACCAAAATGGACGGGTGTGATCAATGAATGACAATCATTCAACAGCCTCTCAAAATATTCATTATGTCCTTTATCGTCTCCCTTTTCCTGTCTTTGTGGCACTATGCTTCCTCCTTGACAATCACGCCACGTTTTTGCGGTTCAATGAGAATTGACAAGTGCTATTACTTATTACTTACTTATTACTTGGGTGTGGCAAACAATCATCAAATGAGTTTTTTTTTTTTTTTGCAATGTTTTATTTCAGTTACTTTCTTGTAGTACTAGAGAGGCTACAACTACTACAGACACATTTCTTGTGTTTTAACATACTTGCTAACAAAGATGATTGTCATTCTAATACTTCCTGGAGGAGGATGAACAGATGATATTTGGCCAGCAGAATCATAACCATACCATTATGTTTCTGTGTAGCGGATGATGCAATTCATGTCATACTCAACACATAATGGTGAAACTAAATTTATGTATCAGCAGCTTAAACCAGATCTTCAACCCATTAACTGGCTCTTTGTTGGCCCATGGGTTACCAATCTACAAAATGTGGACTTTATCTGTCATATTGTTGATGTTTTTTCTATACTCCTGTGAAATATGTTATTAAAAGAATGCAATAAAGGCAAATTGTGATCCCAAACAGCTGATGGTGCAGGTAGATGTATACATAGTTGGACGCATGATAAATGCATTGGAAGAGCAAAATAAAAAGTGAGGATGACACAAAGTCCTGTATAGGTAGGTAACATTTAAAAATGTGAAGTGAAAAAAAATCTTTTTGAATCCCCCCCAAAAATACTTGTTTACACAGCTGTTTTGCATTTAAATGTATGTGCTTTTTTTTAAATCCCTACAGTGTTATGAATTTTGAGAGGGAAACAACACCAAAAATCGGATATTTGAATAGCGTCACACTACAAAACATTTTCTTACATTTCACTTCAATTTGCAATACATGAGACGAAGTTAAGACGGACTTGGACATGCTATGAATTAGTAGGTGTGTCCAAACGCTTACTTACTGTTAAATAGATGATGTCAGCAATGACTACACAACATCCGATTTCTATTTCAAATGCACGATATGGAAACCTACACACTTCAAAATGTTGAAGAAAGTCTTCCCAGATGAATGGAACTCCCTATTTTCGTAGTTTCCAAATACTTCAGTTCATTTCTTGTGTTCATTACCACATCTGATGCGGTCATGAAGCACCCTCATTAACCATAAAATCGATCATTTCCACTTCAAAAGATTAGAAGCTAGCAATTGAACAAATGGCCAGTTAAATGTTCCAATTGGAACGTTACGGTAAACAGTAAAATCTCACTCTGTATTTGTGCTCTTTTACAGAATGCGCCATAAAAACACTTAAATAATATTTGAAGCACACAGGGATAAGAAGCATACAGAGTAATTGCATTTGTAAGTACCATGCAAATACTATCGTGTGCACTAAATGAGTTCCTCAGTTCCTAATGTGACGATCCTGATTGCTGTGAAATTCAATTAATGGATTGCTGCCTAATTTGCTGAGCCGAGATGAATGAGGTCCCTTTAGCAAAACAGCAGTTCAGCAAACAACACTTAATTCTGACTTTAGGAAGTCAATGTTTGTCAGTCTGTGGCCATTTGGGAAAAGGCACAGTCAAAGAAATGTAAATTCAGATGTAAGATGAACAAAATGCCTTTCATAAAAGTTGCCAGTGCAATAAATACTCACTCAGGGTTCACGTCACTGCAAAGGTGTCAAGTGTGTCACGGGAGGGCGCAGACAATCTGCTTGCCTGATAGCAAATAACTAGAGACTCCTTTGTAAAGACGGATTGAAAAAGAAAACAATTACTAAGCCACTAAGTTTTGCGGTATTTAATATTAATGTCTTGCGGGCCTTTGCTCCCCCCCAAAACAGAATATGATCTGATTAACTGACAGTGGCAGAAAATCTAAATAAGACTCTAGTTGAAACATTGTCGCACTAAGGCTGCCTGAATATGCAAATGTCGTTGTCAAGCTCAGTGTTGCTGCCAGGAATTACAACAGGCTTAATGGGCTGCACAATGACTTCAACTTCACTTCCATCCATCTCTCCGCAACAGTATTTGGCATAACAAGTGTTTATAGGCTGATAGTTTGCCTTCAATACATCAGTGCTTGTCAGATTTAGAGCTATGCTGCATGTGTTTCTCCAGAGTGTGACACAGTAGAGTTCAGCAGGCATTGCAGAGCTGCAGTGAAATTGATGTGATTTAAGGGAGGTATTTAAGCGCTGTCACAGCTTGTGATATGAGTGGGCAGGAAAGAGAAAACACAAGTAGCACTCGCAACTACAAATTTTTACACAGAACCATTTGCAAATGGTCTGAAATATCTTGTGAATTATATTCCGAATGAATTTGGGTACAACCTGTACTGGGTAACAGTCAATCACAGGGCACATTTGGACACGCAAGCATTTATGCTAACATTCACATCAAAGCCAAATTTAGTCTTCACTGAATGTAACGTATGCGAAACACTTAAGAGCTTGACTGTTTTATATGCCGTTGTGCATTTTCAGTCAGTGTAAAAAATCAAGAACCATTTCTGGGTTGAAATCCAGTCACACATTCTCATTAAATTACACCAGACACAAAGTCACCTTATTGATTTTTCTGTGGCTGCTCATTAGTATTCATGTACACTCTTTATAAGGTTTTGAAAAAAAAAAAGTCTTTAGCTAGTGAAACGTGTTTTGGAAGAATTTGTGACGAGCTGCTTTTACCAAGAGGTTAAATTTTATGTCATCAATCGTGCGTTTTCTCAGAAAGTAATGATAGGTGAATACTGAAAATATGACATTTTCACATATTACAACAGCAGGCTACATGAGTTAGCACAGGTTATCATAATAGTTCATTTAGCACACAGGTGTAAAACTGGTTCTCAAAAAACATAAAAGGTTCAAAATATTGCAGTGTGACTTTTGTAGGGATGGGTGAGTACCGATGTCAAGTATCAGCCTTGTTTTAAGGTGTCAGTACTTGCAATGGTGGCTGATACCAGTGTCGGACTGCCTCTTGTTGTTGTTTTATCATCAAGAACTAGAAATTAGGAGAATAGAAAATTGCGATTAATTTCATGCAATTTTAAAGGGGGGAAATGACAGATCTTTAAAACTGACTTGTCAGTTTTTTTATGTATAAATAAAAAAAAAAAAAAAAAAAAAACTTGGTAACGGTGAGTACTCAATACTTGAGTACTTGTATATAGTGGAATCAAACATCCCTAGATTTTTGTTTAGATTTCATACTTCTCTTCAGTCGTCATAAATAATCCTTGATGAGTTTGTAAAGTGTTCCTCACTTCATTTTTTTTTTTTGCAACATAATCTTAATTCACGAAACAAGATGGAAATGGCTTCCTCGTTAGGACCTATGGGACATTTTGAGTCTTCACTTAAGATAGCACGAATGCATTTTCAGAAAGTAATGGGAAAAAAGGCTTTAATTTTTAATTTCATAGAGTGCAATATAATTATGAAATCCAGCTAAAATCTCACAGGAACAGGATCCACAGAAACACATGAAGTCAGAATTGATTTACTCCAGCAAATCTCATTGTTTCCTAGTGTATTGCAATCTAAACTGCTAAAGTATATGGACATCTCAGGGGCTATCTGAGCCATGTGAATGAAGCTAATGCTAAATTAAGTGGTCCAATTGTCCATGTCTGATTGTCACAATATAGCAGTGAATCTCCAGCACTGACAATTATTGGATGAGTTGGCACGGGAAAAAGCATTGAGACATATGGGAGGATTAGTGTTTACAGAAGATTCCAGCACATTGCCTCAAGTCAACCATAATTAAAACCATCGTCAGCAAGATTGTTGATTATGCTGTAACACACTAAATTAGTGTTGCATTCCAATTATAGCCACACTCCTTTTTTCTATCACCCATACATTGTTCTGATTCATTCACAGAAGCTGAACGCAAGTAGCTTTGCTGAATTTTGACAACTGCGGCAGAAGATAATGAGGATGGGGGGGAGACAATGGCTCATCAGAAAGTCAGTTACTGCATGTCTCTCCTGCCAAAATAGTGACAAAAGTTATAATTACAGTCACTGAAGAAAGACTGCTTGTTTTACTTTGGAGCTGCCAGTGGGACACCACGTTATCTCTCTCTATTGTGTTCGTAGTTCTGTTATTTATGCCTGAGTAACTAGCAAATGTGTCTTGAGGCGAGTGAGATGATGTAAAGGACCTGTCACATGAGGAAGGCTTTTGCATGTATTCTTTTTATTGTACGTCCTTTATAATGACTGTGCGAGGCAGATCATTGTCTCCTCTATCCAATCTCGGTTGAATAGCAAAGGAATATCTCTTGCTGCCACTCTAACTCAGACATTTCCCTGAGCTGGGCTATCTCCCAATAACTATAACGGCCTTCCTCACCAGCAACTTAATGTCAAAAAATGATGACCGTGATGCTTCAAAAGCGTGTATGCTGCTAGATTTAGATTTTCTTGTGTTGATGATGGCCATTTGCCTAGAGCTATGGCAATGGAACAGAACAACAGTCCCAAACAGGCCAGGAAATTGAAAACAAAAAAGTTCTAATACTTTAACATTTCACTTGAAATTTCTTCATGAATAAAATAAAATAAATAAAACCACACACTTCCTACACAGAGGTATTACACACTATTCAACAGCAAAGGTTTTCACCAATCAAAAATAACCACATACTGTGATTTTATTTTCGAGTGTAAAAGAATTCTATGCTACATAAAAATTAACATTCAAGGATGGCACAAAACTGCTGAACAGCAAATCAACATTGAGTGCAACAGCTCCTTTTCTGCATTTTTTCCCCACAAATATCAATACACTCAAAAAAAAATATTGATGTAGTGTTTGTCCCTCATGTGGCCCATGGGCCGCCAGTTGCCCATCCCTGCTTCAGAAGAACACAATGGTGATCGGCCAAAAGCGCATAAGGCGCACGTCAACACCGTGCTGTGTTTGTGTAAACACGCCGGCAGCCGAGTGATTATCCAACATCATCCTTTGCCACTGTAATTTGGCTGCACGTCTGACTCACAGCTCCAATGAGTCGTGTAAGTAACAAATGAGCTCGTTATAATTCACAAACATGGCCTGACCTGATGTCCACTTTGGAAAACGGAAAGTAAACCGGTGCCTGAGCTCATTCCCATCCTTCTCATCTCATATTATTCAACTTTGAGTACGGCTGCATTGAAGTGCACGTAAACTCCACGTACGTATCGATGCTTACACGAAAGCACATCTGGAGTGCTGCTGTTTATCCGGCGCCACGGGCGATGTACACGGTAGCAGGGTTGGATAACGTGCACACTGCGCCGCCGCGGACGGCGGTGCACTGATGCAGATACGGCGGCCAGACCCCTGCCCTGCTTCATGTTCGCTGACTGGGAATTATCACATCAAACATGCACGGCCAATGGTTGTGACAGGCTTGGAGCTGAGCCATTACAGTCCGCTGTAAAGCGAGCACTGTGACCAGCGTTGTGCACCAGTGATTTCCCACCATACCAATAACGTTCGGCTTGACAGGCAAACCGCGGAAGGAAGTTCTTGCCGAGCATGCTGAATCAACAAACAACAGTCAGTCAGCGATCATCTGTTGTTTAAGCTTCACTGACATTTGCACACATGAGCGCTTGTGATTTGTTTGGATTTTCATTAGCGCTGGCTTTGAGATGTTTTAAATGTGGACTTCAGTGAAAGTAGTGCTGCTCAAAGTCAGCATTGTTTCGTTTCGAGGCGTAAATGTGCTGGGGCAAGTCTAGTTTGCGTTTGTCTAGTTCGAGAAAGGCGTTCCGGCATATTCTATTGCACACCCCTGCACACATTTTGCAATTTGGTGTCCAAAAGTAGACTACATTAGACTACCTAAAAGCAGGTCTAAATTTTGGCACGGTGGTGTAATGAAGACTGTAATGTGTGTGGAGCGAGCATATCATTGTATTTCATTCATAAATATGACATCAGCGAGGTAATGAATTATCATTATTATCTTAAAGATATTTTAATATTACCAAAAAAAATTAGCCATCCATCCACTTTATCTATAGCATGTCCTCATTAGGGCAGGTGACTTTGGGTGATATTTGAATATGAAACATCTCGACTGAAAGGCAGATGTGCTTACCACTACTCATGTTATCAGATTAATGTATAAACATAAATTGCTGCCAAATGCAGCATAAATTCAATGAGTCAAAAACTGTATAGAATGTTGGGTTTACTTTGGATATATTATTATAACTGCCACCCACTATATGACTCAGTGTAGGCTTCATGCAGAATGTGCACGCTCTCATCCAACTATCACAGTGAATTGAAAAACAAAAGGCTGTGTGCTGTCAAACTGGCAGCACGTAATGATGAGATTCAGCAAAATCATTTGCAGATCTCGCAAAGTCCCCCCCACCCAAAAAATAATAAATTGTGCATAATGTAATAAAAAATCTGTCTGTATGAAGCATCATAAGTTTCATATCAGAGGTACGGATCATTTAATTCACAATATAGTAGTTATAAAGTTCTCAAGCACAAAAATTATAATTATATAATAATTACATATTTTATATATAGCAATACCTGTCTTGACAGCTGTAATCAAAACTGAACATTATTTTTGTCTTGGCCCAGTTGTGCAGTTGTGAGTTTGCAGGAGATATGGTTGCTCAACATTTAACATGAATCGCTCCTTCAAACAGCTTTGGATGAGGAATGGTTGTCGCTATGGTAACGACTGCACGGTGTTCCCCATGAACGTGTTGAGAAAGTCAGAGCACTATAATCCATAAAATCCAATTATTTTGCACCTTGAATGTATTCATTACAATAGTTTGATTACCGGTATTACTACAATGCACTGTGAACACTGCAATAGAAATCCTTAGAATGAGAGAGTCGCATATAGATGATGTGAGGGCAAAGGCTTGTAAAAGTTTAAAGGTGATGTCATATAGTTTAGCACTGTAGCTCTTTTTGGGAGTGGAGCGCAAGGCTAAAGAAATGAGATTATATTTTAAATTGGCTGTATTTGGCAAGTAGAACGAGGTAAGCAGTCTCTTCTTTATGAACATTGACTGTTTAATTGCTATTGCATCTGGTTTCATGCAAGGAAAGACTGCTTTACTACACTGTTTTTATGTTTTTATGCCATGGCTGCAGATAGGCCTATATGGAATATTACAAGTGATGATCTTTTGCAGTTCTATTGACATTTTAATTTACAGTGTTTGTGTTTGAAATGTCAGAGGAGATTTAGATATAAATCAACTGAATATCAGGTGAAAATAGAATGAAAACCCAATGTGGTTTATTCGGGCACAACCTGGTCAAAAGGTAAAAATAATTCCATCAGATGTCCTTTGTCGCAAATTTTATAAGGAAAACGATTTGATGACAACATTATATGCACAGCTCTATTTTTGGTTGGGGTTGCAGCAGCGAGACACTAATCTCGCAAGGTGTCACCCAAGACGTAGTCACCATTGAAACGCAAGCAGTACCTTGAGTTAAGCATAAAGATGATGACACAGGAAGGAAAGCAAGAAAAATTTTAATTTATAACATTGACAAATGATACTAACCATTATGAGGATTAGGTCAAAGAAGTAGAATGCAAAGAAAGCTACACTAAATCCAAACTCGGTAACCAATGATTCTTACTTGAAATGAGCAGGAATCATCATCAAGCCTCAGAACACTCAAGTGTACTTTATTGACTGGAAAATGTCCTTTGTACATCTGTTTTTGACAGAAAACCAACAATTGAGAAGAGACGGCTCCATAACACCTTCCTTGGAGCCTTCTCCAGAGACAGAGAAGCAAAGAAGCTTAATAGTGCTGATGGGAATATCTTAATCTTTAGAAGAGCTTGAGTTGATCTTGATTTATTGCCCAAGATGTGTGGTAACGATTCACTGGCACTAATAGTTTGCAGACTTAAAAATGTGCTGTAACAATCATTTGTCAAAATGTTGCATGTGAGAACATCCTGTTTTATATGGTATCTCAGCATTGACTAATTGGGTAACAGATTTTCTCCTTCTGCTGATGAATCATTAGACAACTTTCACTTTGAGTATTACAAAAGCCAAAATTATTTTGTTCAACTTTCTTCATTCAGAAGATGCTAGTTGTTTGTTTAACAAACTATGGGGTATATTCACTAAGAATGCGCTGCGTCTGAAATATTGCACCACAACTGCACCCGCAGTCTGCGCCCAGTTCACCTATTCACTAAGGATATTGCTCTAAAATACCGGCGCAAACACGCCCACAAAACTGACAGCTTGGGGCAAATTTGCATCTGATTTACCACACATGGCAATGGATTTGCGCCAACAACATGGTTGTTATTGTAACAGTTGCGAGAAAGATAACATTATCAGAAAGCCAGGTTGGACCGAGAGTAAGCGTTTAGAGCGCCATTAAGCTGTACAGAGCAGAGAGGACGACGACGACATCATTCATTCATGAAGTACAAATTATTGGTGCGATCGTTTTTGGAAAATATATTTTCAGAGGTTGGCGTGGGCGTACAGTATGCATCTGGCATATACGTTATGTGTCTTAAACCAACATAGAAAAATCCCCACCCCCACCCCTCTCTCTCTCTCTCCTCTCTCCGTGATCAGCCAGAGAGGGCCAAGCATGTTGTGCCGCAAATGCCATGCACTGCTGTCATGATCCTGGGATCGAGGTTGCGGCACGTTTATACATGCTTTCCAAAAACGTTATTTGCGTAACGCAAACTCCGTGTGGCTATTTGCGCTGGTGTTAGTGAATTAGACGCTGTATATCAATGAGTCTCATTTGCATTGGGGTGGGCATATTTTGCGTCAAATGTATACAAATTACCTAATTTACATACGCGCAAATAACACCGGCGCACCGTGGCGCAATCTGGTTGGCAGTGCACTTAGTGACGGATTTCCCCATCTGCGCGTGTTTAGTGAATTAGGTGCTCCCGGATTGCTCAATTTTTACCGGTTAGTGCCGTGCTAAGGCGACGCAAACCTTTAGTGAATATGCCCCTATGTTGCCTCAAACTAAGCATTGCATTCAAGGGGTTTTCTCAATAGAATAGAGTAGAATAGAAGATAATAGAATAAAATAAAAAATGCTTTACATTTTCATAATTTGTCATGCAGGAAGTGATTCCCACAGTAGTGCCTATAGTATCCAGTATGTACTTGCTGTTACAATGATGTTTGTGTCCGTTTGTAGCCTATGCAACACATGTGCGAACGTGTCAATAACATAATTGTCACAATAAATATTAAATCATTTGAACTCAGGCATCCTGTCATTGTTTTGGACATTTTCACAGGAACTGGTGGAGAAATCTTTGACATGATGTCAAAAACTTTATGATGATGTCAACATGAGGAAACTTGAAAGGTGATGTCACAAAGAATAATGCTCAGTGTAGGTATTATTAATTTTTTTTTTTAGTTGAATTGAAAAGGCAATCAAAATGGAAACACAGCAGAGCTGAGCAAATATTTAAATCAGCACCCTAGGCAATTAAAGAGGTATGTTGTAAAGGAAAGGGTGTGTTGTACTATATCTTCTGCAATATAGTAACAAGTGGAACTAATGATACATGATTGTTTTCATCCATCTTTAGTTTTCACTGTGTCTGAAGATGTCAATAACGCCTGTTCATTCAAGCCGAGGGACTGCTGCAGGTATGAAAACACCTGAGGCAGGCAATTATCATTCAAGCCTTCATTTTCTTTAAAACACTATGCCCCATAGGTAGCACACTGTACATTTGTTTCCCGACTTCAAAAAAGTGTAGTGGTGCCATGAAAACGCAACCTCAGTGTGTAAAGTGGCAACTGGATGATTTCCTTTGAACAGCAGAGCCCGCCCGTTCCTTCACGTGCACTGCAGGCGCAGTTGTCCTATGTGGTAATGAAGATGATAGCAGATTCTGTTCTTTTGTGTGCACTGCACGGGGAACAGATGCACCGGGTGGACACTGCTGGGCGCCCATTAACAGTTTTAGTTTGAGCCCGTGTCACAATTGTGAGGGGCTGTAGAACACAGGAGGAAAGAAGGAGCGAGTGTGAAAATAGCACAAACACGTCTCAATGACTGAGAAGAATAACAAGCACAGGGGAAAAGTCACTGGCGAATACACAAAAAACAGGAGTTTTATGAGTTTATATGACAATATAATAGTAGAAAAGGCTCAGATGGGGATTAGAAGAGTACAAATGGTTGCTTTCAGGTCAAAATGAGAAAAAGCAAGCCCACGTCCACCAAGAGAGGAGAGATCCAGAACCTCTTCCACAATTACGCCTCAGTCCAGACCACGCTACCTGCCGGCTCCCTGCTCAGGTTTCTCCACAAGGAGCAGCTGGAGCTCTCCTCCGACGAGGGCACGGCCGAGTTTTTGATCCAGAGATATGAAATCGAGGCGGCAGGTGAGTGAAGAGAGTTGTGGGACGTGTCGGACTGCTGTCGGGTGAAAGCTGCCCTCTGTGACAGAAATATAGCCTTGGGAAGCTTTGATGTAATTTGTTGTAGACCACAAAATCACATCACTTCACTGATCACAATATTTGGTACACTTGCACAATTTGAGCCAGTAAATGCATTTAAAAAAAAAAAAATACAGTGAAAATTCGGAGATCAAACCGGCTTGTGTGAAATAACCAACACTCAGTCTAATATGCCTCTTTGCAGATTTACACCATCACAAAAACAGAGCCTTAACTGTCTCATGGGTGCAGCAAAGTGGTAGTGTGGTTACAATATTGTAAAGCTATTTTGGAAAACCCTGATTGGGACACTGATGTTGAAGCATGACTTCTGTGTGGGCAGCATGGGTTCTCTTTCTGCTCAGTGCCAATGTGGATATGAGTGTGAATTACATAATGATGTTTACATGGGTGCTCTGTGATTGGCTGGCAACCAGTTCAGCGTGTACCCCGCCTACTGCCCGAAGCCAGCTGGGATAGGCTCCAGCACCCTTGTGAGGAGCAAGCGGTTAAGAAAATGGATGGATGGATGGACGGATGGATGGATGGATGGATGGATGGATGGATGGATGGATGGATGGATGGATGGATGGATGTTACATGGGCCCTATGATTGGCAGTATGGCTGAATTCATGGCGACTTTGCTTGCTCATGTCCTTGCAGCCATAGAAAGTCAGTGCATGACATTTGAAGGCTTCCTCCGCTACATGGAGTCCAAAGACTGCTGTATCTTCAATCAGGCCCACAAGTTTGTGTACCAGGACATGAACCAGCCGCTCAGCAGCTACTTCATCTCTTCGTCACACAACACCTACTTGACAGGAGACCAACTAATAGGCAAAAGCCACCTGGATGCATATATTTGGTGAGTCTGTGGCATCATACATTTACAACTTGCCTTCTTTAAATCTGCTATACATCAACCCATTAAAAAAAAGAAAAAAAAAGAAAAAAAAAGACAATAATATGTTCTATGCAGTCCCATTAGTCTACCCGTAAATATGGTATTATGGTTAATATTGTGTTAGTGGAATATGAGTTAAGCAGCAAAATCCAGCCGTTTTTAATCCATATCAGGCGTTGGCCATTTTGCCACATGCTGTCAACTGAAGATGACATGTCTCAGGTAGCAACCAATCACAGTACAGCGTCAGATAACAGATGTGATTGGTCATTGCATGAGCCCTCAGCAACTGTGATGTCATCTACACACAGTAAGTGACAAAATGGCCACCCCCGAGATGGATAAAAATGGATGGATTTTGCTTCATAACTCGTATTCCACAAATGTCAGAATGTCAGGTTTAGACTAGTGAGGTCACATATAATTATTGACAAAAAATGTTGACTTCCACTTTAAACGGCTCTACCAACCCATTTGGGAAAGCGCTAGAATTGATTAACCTTGCCAGCCAGATTGATAATTGTGATTCACTTGAGGGAGTATTTCACATCAATCTGGTAATTCACTAGGCACACCCGTTTGGGAAAGGTAGGACTTGCTGTACAATACTTCGAGACGATTGGATGATGCGGCATCGTTGCACATTTGTTTTGACCAATCAAGGGAACGGATGAAAATGCCGTCTTCCGTCTCATTTTAGGGAGAGGGTGGGGGGGAAAGCACCGATATCTTTCCCAGATAAAAATGCACAAAGCGCCTCTCGCTATTCAAATTCAACAAGGAAACGGTGACTAATTCTACGAGAACTTTAACTTCAGCGTCCATTCGTTAGTAGTTAGGTTTGTTTGTTACTACCGCCATCGCCGCTTATTGGTTTCATCGCCTAAAGCGGGAGCGGTACAAGATGTATTCTACGGAGTTTGTAAACTCACAAATACCGCGAGAATTCGTCTTGCTGGCAAAGTTAAGAATTGAGAACAAAACAGAATGTGATTTGTGAAAAACTATGCACTAAAAATGGATGGATTGCTGGCCAATCGGTTAAACAAATAGAAAAGTGAATAATATGCATGATGCTAAGGAGCTAACAAGCATCCTGTGTCTCACAGACAAAAGGTAAAACCATTTTTAATATCCAGCCAAGCCACGAGTGTCTTTCTTTACTCTCAATAAAAGTCCTGCCGTTTGATTTTTCCGGGAGGATGCACTGCTAATCTCCTTTGAGGCCACTTTCTGCCACTGCCCAATCCTGTTACTTTTTTAATAAAGCACAAAGTGAAAGCACAGATTGTACTCTGAAAGGTGTCTTGGGGTTTTGAACAAAATGCACAATGACAGATACAATATTTTAAAGCTGGTCCTAGATAGCTTATAGAGCCTTACACTGTCTAGCGCAAAGCGTAGTCTAAATGTGCGCATGGGTGGAGACTAAACTTGTGCCGGCACCAAAATGAAATTACGCCCGTTTTACCCTGAGCATAATGCCGTCGTCATTCCAGGTACTGTAAATGAGTGATTATATTCACAGTGCTCTGAGGAAAGGTTGCCGCTGTCTGGAGATAGACTGCTGGGATGGGCCAGGTATGGAGCCCATCGTCTACCATGGCTACACCCTGACCACAAAGATTCTCTTCAAGGATGTCATTGAAACTGTGGAACAGTATGCATTTGAGGTAACACTCAATAGATTTAAGTAGAGTCCAACCCCTGGGTTCCATTTCACAAAGCAGGTTCAACAAACTCAGACTAACCCTGCAGTGTGAGTTGACCAACCCTGAGATAGGAAACTCTGCGTTTCCGGTTCCAGGACAGCTGATTTGAGTTAGTTTGATCAACACAGAATAGTTTCACCTTGAGTTAAGCTTGTGCAGCATTACTCTAAAAAGACCGCATCAATGGAGCCCCGAGTTGACAAGTCACCATGGCAACGGGGACCGCCTTCTGCCAACCCCCCCCCCCCCCCCCCCCCCCCCCCCCCCCCCCCCACACACACACACACTTTTTTTTTTTTTTTTAACCTCTCTCAAATTGGAAATCTTAATGAGGTTGTATGATGAATTTGAACATGTATTTAGGAAAAAAAACATCTGCAAAAGGGAGGGAAGCGGAGTGGGAGAACGTTGCTGCTCGGGTAGTCCTTTGCAATCACAATATTACAGGGGAAACGTGCGTGAATGGTAGCTCATTAATTGATTTCATTTTGGTTCAATTCTGCGGGGGAGAAGAATGCACTTGACAGTGACTTAAAATATAAAAACATTGTTCAAACAGTTAAGGGGAAAAAAACAGAGTGGAACACAATATATGCGGGGATGTGAGCGCATATATGGCTGGTAATATTGCAAATGTAAGGACGGATTAAGTTGTGTATGTAGATGATGGACTGTGATATGAAAGGGTAGCGTTCAAAAAGATAATTTTCTGAAAATGCTAGAACATCTACCGGTGGCCTGATAACCATCTCACGGCGAATATTTAATTCCCTGCACAGTAATGCTGCCTGCACATTCTAAAAAGAGAATTGTTGAACCAATTTAAGATTACAAGTTGAATTGTTGATCAACTTCATAAAATTGCTTCAAGTGGTAACACATGATTGAATGAAGTTAATCCAAAGTGAATATATTAAGTTTTATAAATTATGAGTTTATTAAACATATTGTATTCACTTGAACTAAGTTAATCCAAAAATAATAAAAAATGATTAATTTAAAGAACTCATAATTAATCTAATTTAAACTCACTTTGGATCAATTTAATTCATTTGTGAGTTACCAATTGAAGCAATTTTAATAAATTGGTCAACAATTCAATTTGTAATCTTAATTTTGTTCAACAATTCTCTTTTTAGAGTGCACCTTCATCAACGGGATCACAAAAGGACATGCCATGTTCACAAAAAAAGTCGACTTTTAATATAGGCTTATGCCTATTGTCTTTTTAAAATAACAGACGGCAGAACTGTTACACCAAAACCTCGAGCTTCATTGTGATATATGTGCTACCGACCAGGATAGGTTCATACAGGCTGTTACTACGGTAACTGACCGAGAGTTAAAGTTACCTCTTTTTTTGAAACAGGTTAGCGTTACCTGTCTTTCTCTGGTTTCAGTTACCTCACTTTCTGAAACGGAAAACGTACAGTTTCTCGCATTTCAGGGTTAACAGACTCAGGGTTCTCACTAAACCTGCTTTGTGAAATGGACCCCCGGTGTGTTCCTATTGTTTCCCCATCACCTCCCCCTACTAAGCTACATTAGCTTCATTTAAAGAATCTCTAATAGATGGGTTACTTGCAAATTGCCATTTTGTCAATCAAATTCCATGTGCTGATCGTTTTCTGGCAGGCGTCTGTTTACCCGGTAATCTTGTCTCTGGAGAACCATTGTTCCAAGGAGCAGCAGGAAGTCATGGCCAGCTACCTCACCTCCATATTGGGGGACATGCTGCTTGATGGGCGCTTGGATCACTCAACCACAGAAGACCTCCCAAGCCCAAATGTAAGACTATGTGGAAACAAGCCATACCGGCAAATGTCTTATTTGTTTGTGGTATTGGGGCATTAGTATAAACCACTTAAGATCCATGAAGACAGTTTTGACAGTCGTATGCATCCCATTTAAACAATATTTAATTCTTTGTCAGTTTTTAGTGGTCCAAACTATATGAGTGTTTTTCCGACTCCTCCAGTGGAAACATTGCGTCAGCCATTACTGTACAGCAGACTGACAAATAACGTGCACTTCAGCCTACTGCCAATATGTGTTGGATGAAGGGCTTTTCTCTTAGCGTGGATGCTTTGTGCGCTTTCTCGTCTCGGAGCTCCATGCATTTCTCATTTAAAATTTATTGCAAGAAAGTATTTTCACAGAGTGAGAGCTTGACTCACGGCTCTCAAAGTTTCTTCAAGAAATGTCTTCTTTATCGAATGAAGGGTGAGAAAAAAAAATATGTGATCTCTTCATTTACTACCAGTGAGTTCAAAGGAAAGCAACATGTCCTGCTGCTGCTGCTGCTCGGCAGCAGGGGTTAAATAATGTTTCATCGAGACAGCTCAGCTCCTTTCTTAGCCCATCAGTGTGGCACTAATATTAGTCGTTCTATGCAGAGGATCAAGAAAATATGGCTGTTTCATTGTCATTATGCTGTTGCTGCACTTTTTTTGTTGTTGAAACACTGAAATAGATGCTAATTAGCGTTAACAGTACGTCTAGCTGCCTGAAAGGCAACGTTATGTGGTTCTTTTAATTCCACAATAAGTTATTATTATTATTATTATTATTATAGAGTTGAGTTTACTGTTGCCTTAAATTGCTTGTATCTCAAGTCTGCCCTCGCAAGTCAAAGCGAAGCAAAATAAAAGAAAAAAATGGATGATAATAATAATAATAATAATAATAATAATAATAATAATAATAATAATAATGCATCAGATTGATATGGCGCATTTCAAAACAAATTTCACAATTTGTGCATTATTCACACACTCGCACAGTCACACTGTGATAGTCAAATGACGGTTCATATTTCGAAAAATTCTCAAGTCACTTTTATCTAAAGGCACCACTGTATTGATAATTACTGTATTAGATGTAGTAACCATTGGGCGTCAAGGGAGTTGGGATGCATAACGCTACCTGCTGGAGGAGCACAGGCAAAAACAAGGCTTGGAGTGTTGCATATTGAAGTTGTGATGCAAGATTGAATGTTCCCTTTGGAAATAAGTGCAATAATAGGCAATTTCATTGTTTGGATGGTGAAACAAGCAACCTTTAAGTTAGCAAGTTAGCAGACCTCATATACTTGCACCAAGCTGATCCATCATCAATACTGTAGATGTGGAGGCCAGAGTACCTGCAGATTTTAAGAAAGGAAAGAAGCCAACTTTAGGAGGTTTTTATGGCCTTTTCACTAAATGTGAATACTATGAATGAAAAATCTTCCCTCACAGTTTTTAAGACATGTTATATGCAATAAACTCATTTACAGGTATAATGTATTAGGCTATAGGATATAGCCATATATAAATATATATTAGGGGTGTGCATCTCTCCAATAAAAGATCCATCCATTCATTTTCTTAACTGCTTACTCCTCACAAGGGTCGTGGGGGTGCTGGAGTCTATCCCAGCCGACTTCGGGCAGTAGGCTGAACTGGTTGCCAGCCAATCGCAGGGCACACATAGAGACGAACAACCATCTACACACATAAACACACCTAGAGACAATTCAGAGTGCCCAATTAACATGCCATGCATATCTTTGGAATGTGGGAGGAGACCGGAGTACCCGGAGAAAACCCACACTGGCACGGGGAGAAGAATATGCCAACTCCACCCAGGGAGGCCGACGCCTGGACTCAATCTTGCATCCTCAGCACTGGGTGGCGGACATGCTAACCAGTCATGCCACTCCAGCAAAAGATGATTTGATACAAATTTTGATACATGGGTCACGATACGTACGATTTGAGGACTACATTTTAAAGTGGAACCATTCATAATCAAAAGAGAAATTGCATCTTGGACATGGGCATCTGTCCGACGTGTGTTATTAATACTGGTATTGGCAGCCTCCACAAATAGTGATACTTTAATTGGCACGTATAGTATCGGTTCTCGCCCATCCCTACTAAAAAGGGCCTTGTAAGGTGGAAAAGAGCTATATAAATGAAGTATCATTTACCATAAAAAGGCGTGTTCAGTATTTGTAGCTTTTGTCATGTTTCTTAATGGGTAACAACATGTATAAGCTCTCCTAAGCCCAAACTATTCACATTAGTTAATTCCAAGGAACAACAAATCAGCAGCAACATTAAACCGATTCATACCGATTTTTAACTTTTTGATTACATATATCAATGCTCTCACAGCTGTTCAACCAAAACCTTTTTTTTTTATTCAAATCTACTGTTGATACACCCCTAATATATATCTATATTTATGTTTGTGTGCATGTATGTGTGCATGTGTGTAAAGTGACATTGTCCTCCATACCTGTGTGTGTGTTTTTGTGTAAATGGTCGCACAGGACCTAAAGTATAAGATCCTGATCAAGAATAAAAAGCGAAAGCCTCGTACTAGGATAGACAGCGCAACAGGGCTAGAGGCATACGGCAGTGGAGATGAGGGTGAGGAGGAGGAAGAGGAGGAGGAGGAGGAAGAGGAGGAAGAGGAGGATCAACAGAGCAGATCAAAGTTCTGGTCCCCCAGAAAGGCAGGCTCAAAGAAGAAAGTGAGTCAGGGATTTTGAAGGAGGTTGTAGCTGATTTGAAAAAGCCAAGACGCTACTAAGCTAGCATGATGTCTCTTGTTGCTAAGACGTGACAAGTTCTCTCCTCTCTGTCTACCTCAACGCAACGAGTAGAAGAAGAAGGTGGTGGTGGCGGACGCTCTGTCCAACCTGGTCATATACACCGTGTCGGTCAAGTTCATCAGCTTCGGCCACTCCAAAGACAGTCAGAACTCCTGTGAGAACACGTCCTTGGCTGAGAAAAAAGCCCGCAAGCTGGTCAAAGCTTCAGGTATCGTCACACTCAAAAAGTGAGGGACGCGCCACAGTGAGCTGTCACATTTGAATAATTTACAGCCATGCTGAGCTCAAAGAGAAGTCCCTACAGGACGCTTTTTGGTATACTGATGCATTTATATTGGGTCATAATTCTGCAAAGACCATATTGAACGTGACATATATGATTGAGAATCCATTAGGGAGAAAAATGGCAAACGTTGGCCTTGTCATTGTCATGGAAGTGAAAGGAGTCCACACACGCTCTTATCATCTGTCATTTCAAGTGTCGCCATTGCTGCTGCCTATTGTGAAGTTGTCTACAAGTAAATCTTCCCGCAGCGACTTTGTGAGATGTTTAGTCAATTTGCAGTCTCACGGCACTTTTTTAGCTCCTTCAGAAATATGGAATGCCTTAAAGACTAAATGCCAAAGAAATTAATTGAGGATTTTTTTTGATAATATCTCTTGTACAGCAAGAGGCCATCTGTTCTTTCCTGTCTACGGCATTTACATTTGATCTTTTTGTTAAAAAAGTCGAAATATTTGAAAATAGTGCGTAGAATAAAAGAATTGTAGACACTAATTATTTGTGATTAATGCAAGCAGAATAACAATGTTCTACTGTTATGCTGCAATAATGCCCATATTAAGAATTTAAAAATTGTTTAAAAATAGTTAATAAGGTAATAAGCCAGGAATAAATCCTTTATAACCAGTCTCATCATTTACAGTGTACACATTTTAATAAGTGCAATATTAGCAAAGTCAAAGTAGTCTTACCCTTTGCAGTACATCTGATTAATTCTTGATGTCAGTTTTTTTTTTATTGTCTTAAGTATCGCTGGATGGTATGGCCGTAATGGTCGATTACTAAGTTGTATCTGTACTCTGTGCTAGAATGCATGACCCTGCAGGATATTTGCCTGCTTGACAATTTGTTTCATCTTCTTGAATGCAGTATGTGCTTTATCTTCAGGTAAAGACTTTGTTCTGCACAACCAGAGGTTCCTGAGCAGGATTTATCCAGCAGGCTCCAGGACGTCCTCGTCCAACTACAACCCTCAAGAGTTCTGGAACGTCGGCTCGCAGCTCGGTGGGTCAGAGAGACAAGCGAGTGTGCACTGTGTGACATCTACCCGGACGCACAAGCACAAGAACTTACATGTTGCTGCTTTCATATTAGTCAGTCATTTTTCGCAGAGGATAAAGAATATATATCTGTCTTTGTATGCTGTCGAACTGTTTGTCTTCAAGTATGTGTTGCCGATGCTATTTGTTAGCCCCACTATGGTGTCTTGCATTATGCGTGAGCGTTATGCTGGCGAACGACAAAGATGTATGTTAACGGGGAAGTCAAACTAACAAAAAAAATGTCTTGACATCATATGTTTGATGTGCCCACAGAGTCTAAAACAGCATTTTGATTAATATTGCGTTTATGGAATATGAATTAAGTAGTAAAATCCATCTGCACTCTAAAAACAGAATTGTTGAACCAACTTAAATTATTGCTTCAATTGACACGTGACCAAAGAAAACAGTCGAGCCGTGATTGGCCTCTGCCTGAACCCAGAGCAACTTTGATGTCATTTTCGACAGCAAGTAGCAAAATGGCTGCCCCTTGAGATGGATAATAAAGAATGAATTTTGCTGCTTAATTCATATTCCACAAACACAATATTATTATTGTTTTAGGTTGACCTCCTTTCAATACAGACTGTGTAATTCTCTCCAAACTGCTGCTTGTTGTGGAATGAGTTGAATTGAACATATTTTAGTATTCATCCGAAAAACACTTTTTCATTTTGTCTTACATAAGAAAAAGAAACCTTCTTTTTACACAGTGACAGTGTCCACTTATGAACCCGTAATTAACTCATAAGTTAAGAATAACTGCAATTTGAATGCCACATTAAATGGTTCATAAATATTGGATCAGGTGCACGTTGAGAGACGAGCTGTTATCGTTTGTGGAGGAAAAGACAGACATAATGTGGTGAAGGACTTTGTCCAACATCAAAAGGGGATTGCATTAATTCGCAGTGAAAAGAACGTTTCCTTGCAATCCACAGTCTGGCCACATAATCAATGTTTTACCTGAAGCCTTTCAAACCCATTCACCTCTGTTCCTTTTTTTTGTTTCTGCCAATTTTCTTTTTGGATCCTGGCAGTGCCTGATTGCACACAGGCAAAAAGTATTGATGCCTTGATGCGGGTGTTACTTGTTTTGTGTTGCGTCTGCCGCCTGGCGTGTCCTTATCTGCCACAAAGTGAGCGCGACATGAAGCCCCGCAGACCACCGGGGCCCCACTGTGCAGATGGTGAGATTTTGATATGCGGAAAAGACGCCGCAGTGCCAGCAGACAGGCTGGAATGGATCAATCAGTGTTAAATCAGCAGAACATTCGCTCAAGTAATGCAGACGGATGCTTAGCACTGGCCAGGCGGATTAGGACGTGCTAGAAAGTTTCTGAAAAAGATCACATCTATTTGCTGGCATTCATCTGGTTCACTCGAGCACTTGTTGCACATTTGGTGTTCTCCAATGTCTCCCTGATGCAACATACGATCCCTTGAGCATTTAAAAAAATTGAATACATACATTTTGTGTGTGTGTGCTTTTCATGAACGTACTAATGTAATGCCCTGTTGTACTTTGCAGTGGCCCTCAATTTCCAGTCCCTGGGATTGCCCATGGACCTTAACGATGGCCGTTTCCAAGACAACGGGGGCTGCGGCTACGTCCTGAAGCCTGCCGCGCTCATGTCAAGAGAACGGAGCTTTGATCCAGGCTGTAGTCAACGTGGCGTTCCACCAACACACCTGCTGCTCAAGGTAATATTGCTATGCGACACTCAGCGTCTTGTGTGTGTTTTTAATTTGGGTCATTGAGAGAGGCGCAAATCACACTCTTCCTCCCAGATGCTTTCCTGCTACATGCTACTGATTGGCTAGTTGGCATGTGGGCATCTTGTAGCCACAGTGGGGCGATCTGCCACGGATGACACACTGAAACAAGTTGACTTAGAAAATGAATATTAGACTAGGAAAGTAATATTCTCTCCTACTACCAGCCTGCCAATAAGGAGGAACTTGTGCTAGTGGTGGGCGGATCGATCCAAATATCAATATTATAGATACCAAGTCAGTATCGATATAGAGTCGATACTGGCACTATAATATCGATCTCGTAGTTTAGTTTCAGTTTGGCTCTTTTATGCACTGCTGCCGTTTGGTGAAACAGATAGCAGGTACAATCGCCATACACCCCACTTCTGTCTGTCAGGGCATAGCAGGCACAGGTCGCCTTGCTCCCGCTCTCCCTCCGTTCCTCCTGCTTTGATCCTGTGCCGTCACATGATTTAGCGTCTCATCTTTGTAGTAGATTGCCTAAACACATACAGTATTGAACTAAAAATATTATTTTTTCTCAGTTGTTTTGTGTTTTATATTTGTTGCTGCCTGCGAACCAGGCTGGCAAACAGTTCAGTGTACCCCGCCTACTGCCCAAAGCCAGCTGAGATAGGCTCCAGCACCCCCGGCGACCCTTGTGAGGAATAAGCAGTCAAGAAGATGGATGGATGGATATTTGTTGCTGCATGATTATCTTTAACAGCTTGTTGATTTAGGTTGGAAAAAAATCCACAAAAATGCAGATATTTATTTATTTATTATTTAATTTTTATTTATAGTTTCTGAACAGTATATGATAACGAATTTGTTTACATTTTTCCTATGATCACTTCACCAAAAAACACATTTTTGGTTGTAATGTTTCTGAGAATAAAACTATGACAAAGTATTTTATATTTATCGATAAACTTTGTCCTAATTTTGTCCTTTGTTTAAAAAGGAAAAAAAAATGAATGATACTTTTCAAAAAGTACCGGTATTGATATCGGTATTGGCGATACTGGCCCTGTATTTACTTGGAATCGGATCGATACAAAAATTTACAGTATCGCACATCACTAACTTGTGCAGAGGGCGCCATATTTGTCATAATTTAATTTAGTTTTTTTTTTTTTTTTTTTTTAACATACATTTTTCACATTTGTTCTTGACCATGGTCCATGGAGATGGTCAGTGGCCTACAAAGGGCATCCACCTGACAGGGGTCAAAAATTCCCCACCAACAAAAAAAAATTGAGAATGTACATCCAATTTATTCGATTGTGTCTACGTAGTCCATCATGGCACAGCGTGTTACCAAGTTTTTTGACGTCTAATTGCCATCACTTCCTTGACCCAATTAATTTCCCATTCACTACATTGCGAATCTTTAAAAACAAACAGCCTAACTGATCCTTTTGGTGTCGAAAAAAGCTCGCCAGAGACCACTTTTCATAGCAGAGCGTGCACAAAGAAGAAATCTTCTCAGCTGCATGGATGAAATATAAATGTGCTGCATTCTGTGCTAGGATATGGGTTGGGGGAATGGAGGTGCTGGTGGGGGATGCGGGGGAGAGCATCACCTTTATTCACATTGTCACCATTTATTATTTGATCATTTCAGGGGAAAACTTGTGGTGTCGGCCGAGTCAACTCCATGGGAATTGTGAATAACATTGAGTGATACAAACGTGTACATTATTCATGGGGTCAGGAAAAATATCTCCTCTTGTGCTTTCTCGCATGAGTTTAGCATGAAATTGGCAACCAGATGTAGTGGCATGCTTTTTTTAATGGCCAAAAGTTCAGTCTGAGCTGGAACTACATGTACATTCCATATGTGGCTGCCAACAGGTGATCTGTGGGTCCAACCTACCGGTTCCCAGAAGTGGCAAAACTCTGGATCCTTTTGTCAAAGTTGAGATCCACGGGATTGGATCAGACTGCAACAGAAAAAACACAAGCACTGTCAAAAACAACTGTAAGTACTTCAGCACCATCGTGTATGTGTGTGTGTGTGTGGAAGGGGGGCGGGGTTGGGGGTAAGTCACATCTTGAATGACTCATCATCACTTTGTCAGCCTTGACGTTCATTTCAGGACTGAGGACAAACTCTCTGATTCAGCTGAGAGCTTTCTGTCTCATTTTTGCACTCTGTGCTTGTTCCGATTTTATGGTATGATTTTCAATCCTGCTAGAAAAGTCAGAATTGTTGATAGTTCACAAAATTAAATCATCATGCAATAATTTTCAACAATAAATGTCCATTATTTAGCACTGTTGCTCAATTAACTGAAATGCATTCAATGAACAAAATGTGGCTTGTGTTGAGAACACACACACACACACACACACACACACACACATATATATATATGCCACCAGTTTTTTGTGGAAAAAGCTTTTATAATGAGCCTAAGTCATCATTGTCACATCAATTGCACTTTCCAGTAAAACTGAGTAAAGAAGTTGACTATTGCAGCTTTGAATCCTTACTGGGATTCCGACATGAACTTCCGCATCAGCATTCCCGACCTGTGTCTCATCCGCTTTTGTGTCCGAGACCAGACCGGCTTCCTGTCCAGTGATTTCGTGGGCCAGTACACTCTTCCCTTCAACAGCTTGAAGAAAGGTCAGTCAAAACTCCCGTTTATTGCATTTTAGCTGTAAGGGGTACTTGACTCATTGAGCCATTTTCAGCAGTAAAAAGTAGTGTTGTTCCGATACCGATACTGGTATCGGCAGAGGTGCTGATACTGCATTAAAACAGTGGTATCGGTAGGGATGTCACGACAAAGCCAATATCGTGATATGAAAACTGCCACAATATCGTCGTCGTCATGCTCACAATATTTAAAAGGAACACATCTGTTAAAAAGTCAGGTTGATTTCCATTTGTGCAGTTCTAGCACCATCTAGTGGCTATTTTATTTGTGCAATTTAATTTTCTTTAGGGATGTTTTGGCCTTCTATGTTTCAAATCTATGCTAATTGTCAGATGAAGGGAAACCTAATTTGTGACACGAAGCGAGGAGGTAGGACTCAAACGCAGAGTGACAGTTGGCCAACAAGGCTGCAGCTTTAATCAATTGAACCAAAAAACACCTATCGAGGAGGGAAAAAAGGCAGAACAAAAGGAGCTCCAAACTGGAGATAAAACAAGGGCACTCAAAAACAGGGACAACTAAAGGCGCTCCGCTAGGGAGGAAAACAAGGGGCAAACTAAGGGCGCAAGACAAGGCAAGGCAAGGCAAGGCAAGGCAAGGCAAGGCAAGGCAAGGCAAGGCAAGGCAAGGCAAGGCAAGGCAAGGCAAGGCAAGGCAAGGCAAGGCAAGGCAAGGCAAGACATCGAACAAGGACTGTGGCACAAGGACTGTGAGGACGCTTCCATGCACTGAGATGTGACACTTCGGCAAACTGCAGGTGGTGGGTGATGGCTTTTATAGACCTGGTGATTGGTGGCAGGTGGAAACAATCATGGGCGTGGACCGGTGATTACTGTGCAGGAGGAAGGGCAAGTGACCTGAGGTGAGAGGGTGGTTAATGACTTCAAAATAAACCGGAAACATGAGTGCAAAAATAAAAGCATGACCAGCGTGGCGGCGTGACAATTTGCTTGTGAAGCGATTAATGTGTGCTTGCATTACCAAGTAAGTGCCTCAGTATTGTTATTAGAGATTGTAGGTGGTTTATATGCATTGCTTGTATGTACAAAAGCACAATATTGTGCTTTTTTTTTTTAGTATGAGCTCTTTTTTTACAATATTGTGATCTTTTTTTAAATATCGCCAACGCCCCCACAATATTGTGATAATTATCGTATCGTGACCTTCGTATCGTGATAATATCGTATCGTGATGTTTGGATATCGTTACATCCCTAGGTATCGGTATCGGTGAGTACTCACAAGTAACATGCCAATACCATTAATTCCAACGCTTATATAGGATTTTGGATGCAGCATCTTGTGTCTTGCTCGTGCATGACATTCACTGATATGTGACATGTTCACTGCATGCCGATCTAAGATATCCTATTGGCCCTTGAATGCTCTGAACCAATGGCAGGACAGCTTTTTCATGGTGAGAAAAAAAATGGTATCGGACAACACTAGTAAAAAGTTCATATTTTGTCTATATATGATAATTTCATTATTTTTCATAAACAATTAATACCTTTAAAAACTAATTTTGCCACTTGCTGTGGACTGAAGATAACATCACCAGTGCTTAGGAAACAGGTAATGACCAATCATGGCTCAGTTTTTAAAGGTATTATTGTACATGAAAATTAATGAAATTATCAAATTAATTCTGGACAAAATATGAACTTTTTACTGTTAAAAATAGCTCAATGAGTCAAGCATTCCTTTAAACATTGTTTTCCCTCCGCATTCTTTTTTGTACCTCCAGGCTATCGTTGGGTACCTCTTCGGTCCCGAGACGGATGCAGCTTGGATCCAGCCTCTCTTTTCGTTTTTGTCTGGTATTCCTAAAACAGCTCGAGTCGACACACACTTGCGTATAGAAAAACATACACCACCAACAGAGACGAGTGTGGCAGAGCAACAACAAAAGGATGCAAGCAAATCAAAGCAATTGCATTTCCTCAGTTATAAATATCAGTTTTATTGTGTGAAAATAGATGTGCTATATTCTTGCCAGTGCTGCACGGGGGAAAAGACCGGAACGTTCCAACAAGCGGGCCTGCGAAAATCTGTTTGCAGTTTGTATAAACTGAAGGGCAGAATCCCTCGAGTGAGATTGTAGCTTCTTGTGACAAAATTAATATTTGATGTGAGTTCAGTTAATGCGAGCAAAGTTGTTTTCCCTCTCAAAACAATAAATCCGACGCTTTTGCTGTGGCTGAGACTGAACGAATGACGCCAGGTTAGTCAGTAACACTCCATTGCCTCTACTATGAAAGAGAGGCTTTTTGTTTTTACTTCCCCCTCCCCAAGCATCACTCCTTTCCTCCCACGTGAGGAATCCAGCAGGGAATCTTATAAATAGCATCCACAGAGGTATACATTATTGAAGTAAATCCAGCGAAGAAAAGTCTATTTTAGTCTGGCGTCATCACCAAATCCAATAAGCGAGATGGTGAGAGGAGGGCCCAGCGGGCCTGTCAGCAGGAGGATGCCATTAAGATAACATGAGGACCTGTGTGACCAGTGAGTGGTCAGAGATGGGCTCCCCCTACCGCCCCTCTTGTTCACCCACACGCACAAAAGTCCCTTGACATTACATTATAGGCAAGGGACAGCCTCATGATATATCCACATGCCAAGTCCGTAAACAAACACAGTGCAGCTCAACTTCTGGATAGTAGATGCGGAAGAACATCAAACTTGTTAACTCTTTCGGGATTGCGTCGCACAAAATGGAATTAGTACAGTATGAAAAAAAGTTTTCACTTCAATAAAAGAAAACAACCTCTGTATTTCAATTAAAATGTATAGCATAAAAATTCTGATCAAAATTCTGATTGTACATAAACACTCATTCATTTTTCAACAGGGAGTCCTCGAGCAAGGCAACCCGAATTTCGACTTAAGTCGAATTTCCCCATTAATATCAATATTTACATTAAAATTATTTGCATAAAAATCTGTTAAAATAAAAATAATAAGATAATAAGATGCTGTGCTTACCATTACTGAGGTGGATGAAAAAGAAGGGGGGAGGCTGAAAAAGCCAAAGATACTCCCACAAGTGCACAGGCGGCGCGCTCGCACTAGCTGAGGGCTAAATAGCGGACAAGGGTAAAACACTGCGGACAATATGGCGGACGAGGAGCCAAAATGGCGGACTGGGCCTAACCATTATAAAGTTGAAACGCCTTAAGTCAAGTGCGCCTTAACTAGAGGACTCCCAAATGTATCGAGCTTTCAAGTTAAACACAACAGAGCCGATCCTACTGTAGTCAGTGATTCCTTTGCTTACCACTAGGGGCAGCTCATGTTCCACTTTGACAATCACTGGTATAAACAAGCAGTTTTGTTGCACTCTAGCGAGTCTGAACTTCAAACCAAAAGATGTAACAAGTTGTGATTTTTGACATACCTTATTTGTACATGCCTAGCGATACATTGACAGTGTTCACCCGCATATATTCACCTATGTAATATAGATCGATTGTTTTGGTTCCATCTTGTTGCATCTTCAACTGTGGTGAGGTGAGGGGAGAAGATTCATTTAGTCAGGCCATCACATTGTCTAAAAACAAAGTTAGTGCTTTCTGCGTGCAAATTTTTCCTACAAATGTGTCTCAATATTTTTATCTCTCCAGCATTACAAGAAAAAAAATCTACTTGAGGGGGGGAAGTTTACTAGATTGTCTTTATCTTCATGATTTCAACATTTAATTGCATTTTATTTTTTTTTAAACTCAGTGCTTTCAATCACTGCAGAAACATAAGTGTCCTTCCATGAGGTTGTTCTCAGTTGTAACGTCATCCAAGTGACATTGTGGTTGCGCCCCCTGTCGGCTGCATGCCCGCAGTGCAGCAACTCATATCACAGAGCCAAGTTGCCCAGTGTGAACCAAATCTCCTTGTCGAGCAGCTCCTCGTCCAGTTTAATGTTGGTGGCAGCCACAAACGTTTTCTTGCTCTTAACGCTCACCTCCAGCACCATCCCATACAGCAGGGGCACATTAGCGTACTCCAGCTGTCAACCACACAAACATTTTGGCACATGTCAAAAGTCCAGCAGCTGTGTATGTTTATGTCATTTTGGAAAGGTTTTGCAGTAGGTTTTCAGGCTTTGTTCTGCCATCCTACAATATTTTAATATTAGGTATTATAATATTATGTATTTGTGGTATTTAATGTACAGTTAGTTTGTTTTTTTATTCATCCTGTGCAGTTGTCTGATGTAGTTATAATTGATGAGGTCAAAAATTGTTGGACTTCCTCACACATTCCAAAAACATGCAACGTTAAGTTAAAGGCTAAATTGTCCATAGATGTGAATGTCAGTGTAGTTTGTGCATTTATGTTTAAGTGTAACACCATAAAACCTGTTCACAACACTATGTCCTTTTGTAAAACACTATCATCATAATATAATGCATAAGAAATAAAACAAATATCTTGTACCAGTTCATTGAACGTAGGGTTGTCATTATTCCGCACCACTTTAGTCTTTCTCTTGGACTTCCGCTGTGGGTCCGGTCTGAGACACGTGACCACGTAGGCATCAGGGTTGCAGCCGTTGGCCATCTTCTGTTTAAAATTTAAAAAAAAAAAAAAAGCTTTTAAATTGATGAGACGGAACATGAAACATGCGGTGTTTTTCCTCCCATGTGGCAAGCTCACAATGTTCTTGAGGTGTTTTACCAGGACCGAGAGCTTAGACTCCTTGTAAGAAATGCACAGCTGGATTTGAGGACAAGCTCCTGTAATGAGGAAATCACAAGTTGACACTTTGATACACACAGTTCATCTTATAATGAGATACATGAGCACAATCGACTGAGAGGCAAGGCAAATGCTGTATCAGAAATTTTGAAGATAATATCGGCCAAGTTGGATTTCTGATATTTTGTCCCTCATAAAGTGACAGATATATACAAAAAAGTGGCAGATACATATAAAAAAAACAGCTTTCATTATGACAGTATAGAGTCTAGATTAAACATTGTTAAAACTGCTGATGCACATCTTTCATATTGTGTTGGTGTACCTAATGTTGTGTCTAATAAGAGGATATTTACCATTTGCCACACATTCTTTAGCCATTTTGGGCCCATCCAAGAACAGGCTGCACACAAATTCATTCTGAAATCAGACAAGAGCAGATCCACATATAAGCATTAGCATACAGTACTATAACTTTAAGCCAGGAGGACATCAAGCAAAAAGACAGCATCCCGCAAACATACTCCCTTGCAAGGTCCCTCAAAAAGCTGTTTGAGGTATTTATTCAGCAGAGACATCTTCCTGCTGGGGGTGAATGACATCATATACCAGGACGGGAACCTTGAAAAGGAAAAAACAGAGTGTTAGGACACAGCGCGAGTGTGATGGACGCTTGTCTCGTCTGTGGACTCACTGAGGCATAGCAGATTCAATGAAATGTTTCTGCAGCTGCTTGTGGATCAGCTCAAAGTCATCAAATGTCATTTCGTTATACCAGAAGCCGTCGTCAATGGTCACTCTCAGGGCATAAATCTGACAATCCAAAAGGAGCAACAAAGAAGAAAAAAGAAAAGAAAAAAAGAATGAGGCAACTTTCTCTACATTGACAGTTGAAACGGACAGAATTGAGGAGACAACAGGACTCCTTAAAAGTCGGTCTCACCGTGACTTTGTCCTTAATGGTAAAGTCCTGGATGACAGCACCTTGAATGTTGGTACTCGGAGCAGGAACGCCATCACGGATGGCCGCTGCTGGCTTCTTCCCTTGAGCCATGCTGTGTGTCAGGAAGTTTAATTTGACCGCAACAGAACCCATGCTCTCCTTGATCTTCCTAAACAACAGACGCGACACATACTGACTTAAGATCAGTTTGACAGTTCCAGAAAATAACATGCGAGGAGGAATCCAGTTCAGTAACAATTGCAAATCAAGAGTCTGTGTAGACTTGGTAAGGGATTCCAGGGTCTGGACATATCATATTTCTGCAATTCACTGGTTATATAACAGGGAAAGTCACACTGATGTTGTTGCAGCACAACACTAACAAGCCACAGGGACAGGCAAACAAAGTAAAGGGTGAAAATCACATGTATAGAAAAATTGTATCGCACGGATGGGCAACTGGGATTATAAACATTTCCCATTACAGTGGAATCCCCAATACTCAAGCTCAGCACCATTCACAGATTTGTATTCTCAATATATGTTTTAATTTTTGGGGGGTAGGACTGGGGGAGGGGGGGTCAAACAGTTGTTTTGATATAATTTTGGCTAAAACAAAACGTCCCCCAAAGTTTTTTTTTTAAGAAAAACATTTATTATACAAAAAAAAAAAAAAAAAAACTCGCCAATAAACATTCAATATACATGTTCCATGAAAAGGGATGAAAAGGGGGGAAATAAATCACAAATAAAATGAAAAAAAAAAAACACTCGGGGTGTCCATTTTAAGCACTAGATGACAGACATACTGCCCTACACTACAACACGAATGAGCAGGCCTAATATATTTTTTTAGTGGTTTTGGATTGACTTGCAGGACAAACATCCATCCATCCATCCATTATCTGTATCGCTTACTCCTCACAAGGGTCGCGGGGGTGCTGGCGCCTATCCCAGCCGGCTTTAGGCAGTAGGCAGGGGACACCCTGGACTGGTTGCCAGCCAATCGCAGGGCACACAGAGATGAACAACCATCCACACACAGATGCACACCGAGGGACAATTCGGAGCGCCCAATTAACCTGCCATGCATGTCTTTGGAATGTGGGAGGAGACCGGAGTACCCGGAGAAGACCCACGCGGGCACGGGGAAAACATGCAAACTCCACCCCGGAAGGCCGGAGCCTGGACTCGAACCCGAGTCCTCAGTACTGGAAGGTGGACGAGTTCAGGACAAACATAACCTTAAAATATCAAAATTTTGAGTGAGTACATTTTTGTTGAAAAAAAAAAAAAAAGCACAAATCAAGGTCTTCATGCTCTTAATGTTGGTTTGCTGTTCACCAGTTTTGTGCCATCCTTAAATGGTCATTTTAAAGCAAAAGCCCTTTGCACTGAAAAATGTATGCATGCATTTTATTCATATTTAAAAAAGCATTTTTGTCCTACATCTGGTTAGTAAGCGTGTGGTCCTATGTGGCCCCCCAGTAGCACTGATGAAAAATTGTGCCCCCTCAATCATTCAAGTTGCTCAACCCCTGTCATTCACCCTGTGCCTGGGACTTCAGAAGAAAATCGCGCAATACTTGGGTTCATTAAATTACAGGTGAGCAATTTCCAGCATTTCTTCAAGACGGTAAAGGTGTGAAAACAATTGCATTCATTTCAAAGAAGATATAAACTACCATGCTAACCACTATGCTCACCAAGCCACCCTTAAAAAATATACGTTTGGTGGACTGAAGGCTCTAAATTGCCCATAGGGCTGAATTTGAGTGTGGAATCTGTGGATAGTAAAGTGTTAACAATGTATGTGCCCTGGGATTGACCGACAACCAGGCCATGGTATTCACTGCCTCTTGCCAAAAATCAGCTAGGATAAGCTCCAGCACACCCACGACAATAAATGGGATAAGCAGCATAAAATGGTTGGATGGTTACATTAAAATATATTTAATTGAATAAAATGAAATCAAGTTTAACTGGGCTGCAAGCCATATAGCACCACTCATCCTTCAAGGTACTCATTCACAAAGAAAAGCATTATGTTGTGCCAAGAAAAAGAACTGGCTCATCCACATACACTGATAACGCAAAATTATCCACATTTATTTGCTGTTGGCAGTGTGTTGTGTGCGTGTGTTCAGTTACTTGGTAAAGTAGGATGTGGCTTCCAGGTCAGTGTCATGAGGTCTGAGGTTTCTCTGGACATACTGCAGGTCATGAATGTCCTTCAGTTCGGGCATTCCTGCATTGGTCATCTGGGGACAACGAAAACACACACAAACACCATTAATAAATGTATTCTAATGTATTTCATTAACTCTGCTAAAACAAATCATGAGATAGAATGTAAATAAGTAAACAGTTTGGGCATCAAGATTAATTCATGGCAGCTTCTTCTTCTACTGGTTTGGTTAACTTGGCCACCGAGGGGCAGTATAATATAGTCAGGCAGACAAAAACTAAGAAGAGTTTCACAACTACTGTAGTAGTTGAGGATATAGTGGCAAGTTAACAAAAAAAACAAAAACAATGTTTGATCTTACTAGCTCCAGCAGGCTTAGTATGAGGCCAGATCTATGCCTGATGATGTTGTAAGCTTCACAGCAGAGTTCCACAAAGCGATGCAAGCGCTGAGGCTTCTGCCCACCACCTGTGATGAAATGCTGCATCTCCGATGTGAAGATGAACGGTGATCGGTCCCTGCATTGTTAAAAATAAGAACAATGTGAAAGCTTTCTTCCGGCATTTTCATCCCATCCCATGTGACTTCTCAAATAGTCAACTTGCCTTTTAAAATTAGCTATTTTCTGCACGTTGCCCATGATCTTGCCAAAGTCAATGTGAAACATGTGGCCGCTATGCTTTAGCATGATGTTATCGTTGTGACGGTCACAGATGCCCAGGATGAAGGTGGCCACGCACCAACCTGCACATGAGTGTATGAAGTTCATCACAGCCTGAAAACAAGCCGTAAACAAACAAACAGGAGCAGAGGTTAACAATCAGTACTGGAGGTCGACTTCGATGAGCGATTCGGGAGGTCAGCTGACCTTTTCGTAGTCCTCCTTGGTTTTGTTCCACATGTGGAACCACTTCTCCAGGGTGTCCTGTCGAAGAGTCCCACCCAGACCCCACTCCTGCTGGATCTTCCCCAGCGTCACCGCCTCGGGAACCACTTCGATGAGACCTGTCAGCCGGCAAATATAAACAATAATCAAACACAAGATATTATGCTACTTTATTTCCTCATGTCGTTCTGATTATGTTTATTACTATTATCGATTATGTTTAGCACTATTTTTACAGCTGTGTTTTGTCCCACAAGGAATAAATGCTCTCTAAAAAGTTTTGTGTCCAACACTGCTCTCTTTGTTAAATAGAATGTAAAGAATTACCGTATTTTTCGGATTATACGTCGCTCCGGATTATAAATCGAACCAGCCAAAAAATGCATAATTAAGAAGGAAAAAACATATACAAGTCGCACTGTATATGTATATGTATGTGTATATGTATGTGAGTATAAGTCGCATTTTTGGGGGAAATTTATTTGGTTGTCGATGATGCAATGTTGAACTTATCAACACATGCCTAGAGCGCCCTCTTGCGGTTTAGTGTGAAAATAACATGTTAAATGATATAATAATGTGTTAATTTCACACATAAGTCGCACCAGAGTATAAGTCGCACCCCCGGCCAAACTATGAAAAAAACTGCGACTTATAATCGAAAAATACAGTAAACAATTTGTGTCATTATTTTTCTCCTTCTACTGTGCCCATCATGGCCACTAGCAGACTGTACAATAGTCATACAGACACAAACAAAAAAGTATTGTACATCTACTACCACTAGAGATAAGAAATGAAAGATCTAAAAAGGTGGTTGCTTGTTTGGGAGACAGCCAGTTTTGTGTGGCAAGTAAAGAAATACGTGTTGCTTTTGCCTCGTCGTCTCATCATTTACTGCATGTGCACAATTGGTGACCCCGACGTGATTCTCGGCTCATTTGCTCAGGTTTACCACCAATTGTTCACCACAAAGCTCTTAGGTCTTTCCACCACCCAGAAGGGCCCCTCGTAAGGGGGCTGAAGCAGGTTCCGATGGCTGTCTTGATTCAGTAAGACACTGTACTATTAATCTTTTCTTAGAGGCTAAAAAATACACCAGCTCAGCTCAGTGGACTAGTGGTAGAGTGTTTGTCCTGAGACTGGGAGGTTGTGGGTTTAATCCCTACCGAAGACTATAAAAATGGGACCCATTTGCCTCCCTGCTTGACACTCAACTTTACGGGTTGGAATTGCGGGGTTAGATCACCAAATGATCCCCGAGTGCAAGCCCCTGTTGCTGCTCCGTCAGTGGATGGGTCAAATATGGACGGAGAACAAATTTCACCCCACTTTGATGGGCATCACAATCAGTGGTACTTTATATAATCATTGTCTACACGTGTTGTTCCAGCGCTTGTGTTCAATGTTGACAAGCAATGCTAACTGTTAGTGTCAAAGGTGTTTTTTTTTAATTATAGTTTAACATTAAGCTAGCGAACCATTCTTAAGGCAATGTTGTTTGTTTATTTTAAATATAGAATGTAATTCTCTTCGCTTTACGTTTATTTTGACAGTAAATAGGGATCAAACAGCTTGAAGACTCTTTTTTGATTCTTTTTTTTTTTTAATTAATATTTTCCAAACTGCTGCTTATCGTTACATTTGGAATTTGCCGTTTTTTGTGTCATTATACTGTCTGTACCATCTGACAGTAGAATATTATTCAAATGTTTTTAGGGAAAATCATCCCTTTCTGGCCCCATCTTATGCCTGTGACTAAATTCTTAATCATCATTTCTTACATTTTCACAGCATGAATAAAACCAACCAATCAGAGACTGTGGAGACAGAAGCCATGACCAAGGGATGTGTCAATCATTTGCTCATATGCATCCCTGCTCACCGAGTCTCATAAGGACACAAGGGCTCTAGCAAAAGAAGCTATTATAGTTTTGTGGTTGGTAATTTAACTCTGGTTAACAACAAAATTGAAGGAATTGTAAAGCTCTCTGCTTCATGTTAAGGGACATAAAAGTGTTGTTTGAGGTTGCACATGGACGACTGCAACCACTGATGCAGAAGTGGCTCTTCCTATCAGATCAGGTTAATTGGTTGCCTCTCTTATGTTTTAATCGACTGTACTTTCAATAAAATACACCATCGAACCAGTAACTTTTCATTTTTAGCAGCACTCCAATGCGAAGGGGGGAGGGAGGGGTGAAGTGGCGCTACATTCCAATCTTCAAGACACCATACTTTTAGTGAGTTAAAGAAATGGAAGAAAAGTCACCCTGAGTTGTGCTAGTAGAGAGACATCTGTAGGTGACCATTCGCAAGTCCAGCCCGTCTTGGAGCCACACCCTGTTCATCATACGCACCATCTGCAGTATCAGCATGTCCTGGCGCAGACTGTCACCTGTCTGAGGAGAGCACCTCCAATTGAGTGATGGAAAACACTGTAAAAAGCTCCAAGTGGTGTGTTTGCACAAGCAGATGTGTAAACGCCCATTAGCTCACAGTTCTCCTTGACGGGTCACAACTAAAGAGTCAATGAGGATCAATAAAGTGCTGCTTTATGACCAACCTTGCAGATGACAGTGATGTTCTTAGCCAGCGGGTCAGTGCAAATGAAGGACACCCCCAGAGGAGACGTATTGGAGTTGTAAAACTTACAGGCCTGGAAATAAAAGCTGACATTGTAAACACTTGTTCAAAGATGTACGGTTTGGATTGTGATGATGTTGTGTAGCATTTACATCCAGGTCCACTCCCTTGACATGGACGGCAATATCTAGAGGTAGACAGCAGCTTCCTCCATCACTGAAGAACTTCTCAATCTTCCCCTTTTCTTTGTTCAGAACAGTCTGTAAAGCAATCAACATGCTTGTAAAACGTGGACTCGCTTCTGAATCCGAGCACATGGATGAGTTTAAAAGACCTTCCGTCGCGTCTTCTCCGACGTCCGGACCTTCTCCGCCACCTGCATGAGCGTTGATAGCAAGCGACTCTCTCGGTCCAGTTCCTCCCTCAGCGCTCGGCCGCAGCAGAAGCGCAGGGCCGCATGCACTTTACTGAACCAGCTCTGGTAGTATGGATCTGTGTAAGCATCCTCCAGCAGCCTGGCCATACATGCAGTAATGGCCATTAACACAAAGTAATCTTTTGTGTATAATAGATATTTTTATTTTAATTAAAAATTAATAAATGCACTTCGACCACTCTGGTTTAAAGGGGAATAGGGGAGCCGCTTCGATTAGCCTGGGAGTTGGCTGCATTCCATCACACAACGGCGCAAATCTCCCAATGCAATATGCGCTAGCTAAGCTAAATACCAAAAGAAAGGAAACTTCACCCATGCCCACAATTGTTTTAGACTGCACTTTGCGCTAGACTTGTACTGGGCACCTAAATAGGGCCCAAACTGTTTAGTAAGGTAACAACTATAATTAAAAGTATAGACAAATAAAATGTCTTTCAGATTAATTCATGGTTCATTTACTTATATTTTAGATTATGCCAAACCACAAGATGTATTTATAATGAATATAATATTGTAATACAGATTAATGTATTGGTTGTGTTTGTTAAAAAATACACAGGAAAAGGAAGAGGCAAAATAATCGCATCTTAAATCCCTATCATAAATTAAGGGAAAAACTGCCCCTGCCCAGCTGCATGACCTAATTTGAGTGTTCATCCATCCATCCATTTTCTTGACCGCTTATTCCTCACAAGGGTCGCGGGGGCTGCTGGCGCCTATCTCAGCTGGCTCTGGGCAGTAGGCGGGGGACACCCTGGACTGGTTGCCAGCCAATCGCAGGGCACACAGAGACGAACAACCATCCACACTCAAGCACACCTAGGGACAATTCGGAGCGCCCAGTTAACCTGCCATGCATGTCTTTGGAATGTGGGAGGAGACCGGAGTACCCCGAGAAGACCCACGCGGGCACGGGGAGAACATGCAAACTCCACCCAGGAAGGTCCGAGCCTGGACTCGAACCGGAGACCTCAGAACTGGGAAGCGGACGTGCTAACCATTGAGTGTTCATTATTTTTCATATTTTCCAACTATGTGACCATGATGATTGTTATCGTATTGGTAGTATAATAACATGACAATCCATGGTTGAGTTCGGTTACTCACCAGAAGAGTTGATGGGCGATCCGAATGTTCTTTATTGATCTCTTCAAGAGCAACATGACCAGAGCTCCATCCAGCTCCCACTCATTCTTCAGAGCCTGCACGACATGATGATGATGATAATGATGCACTAAATAGCAGTGAAGTTGGGAAGGAGGAGATGTGTGTCTGTTATGGTGCTCACCTGGACCAACTGGGGCAAAAACAGCTCCAACTCATCATCAGGTATTTGTATAAAATATTGCACAGCGGCCTCACGCACTGTCTGATCTGGAAAACTGGACAAGAAAAATGTGATTTTTTTCATTTTTATTTTTTATTTTTCAATTCAGCAAATTGGCAATGTGGGAATCATTTCAGGCATCTGGGCTGCTGCCTACTAATCGGTGAGCAGGAAGAGAGCCTCCTCGGGAAGATGGATGGCCCAGTGGTCCACAACTGTGTAAATCTCTGTAAGGTCCTCGGCCTGCCACCTGGGGGCGCCACCCAACACCAGGTGGAGGAAGGTGCTTGCTTTGTCACTACTGTGACGTTTACTCCAAAGGAAGCTCTTCTCGTTTTCTGTCAGACTGGAGACAAAAGCAAATGCAAATAAGTTGTCTAATAAGTTTCCTTTGTGACACTGGCATTCCACTACATTAGCAATGAAAATGTAAAATCATTCATTATGGCTTCTTTAGAACATTCATAAGTAATCAATGTAACTGCAATTTAATAAAAATATGTGTCCATTCTCAGATTCACAAGCAAAGGCAGAGCTTCTTGGACACTCGTAACATTTTCTTTGCCAGATCTTCGCAAGGCGAAGAGAAAATGAAGGACCCGGGGAGAGCGACAGGCCTCTGATACGTCCACTGCACCTCATCTGGAAAGTCAAGCTGCATGGAGGAGAGGGTGATGAGAGCTGCTGTTGATTTTGTTTGTTTTTGCTTTCTGATACTTCTCACCTGCAGGATGACCCCCACTGTTTGTCTGTGGCTGTCAAAGAGGGCCGGCGAGGGGGGTGAAGACAGCATGGCCAGCATGGACAAACTGAGCAGGATGGTCCCTCTTACCAGGGTTCTAAACACGCAATTTAGTCAACATTTGCTGTGCTTTGTAATGGACAATAGTGCAAACTAGTCAAAAATGTGGTTTGATGTTTATGAGATGTACCTGCTGCTGTAAAGAGGTAGAACAGCCCATGCCAGTAGCTCGGGGCTCTTTCCTCGCTTTGAGCCCATCAGCTGGAAGGTCAGCATGCTCTCATATGGCAACTGCTTTACGGGGACAGGAAATGCCATCCTGACATTCAAAAACACAAAAATGACTATTTGTGTTTGCATTTACAGCATGTTTGAAACCATATTATTCAAAGAGTTACATTTAGGTAGTTAGGGGCTACCTTAAAACTGCCTAAACCCTAACATGCAGATTTCTTTTTTTTATGTGCAAACTTTTATGTTGCATTATTGCATATATTTATATACATACATTTAGGCTGCAATTTTCCAACACGTAAATAAAAACGAGTTTCACATTTCTGCAATATTTTTCAACAATATTATATATATGCATATATTATATACAGTATGAAAGGCACTTCAGTTAACTCTTTCACATGTGTCATTTACATTTACTAATAAAGATTTGAACCGATTTATGAATCAAACTAGGGAGAAATAGCTGGTTGTTTCCATAATCATTAATTGAAGTTCAGTCAACATAAAATGTGAGGAAGGTTGTCCACCTCATGAAATTTGAAAACACGCCCCATAAGTTGAGCATTACTCAGAAGTCAAGACACAAATTGGAGGTTGAACAGACGTCAATGGGTGACGTCACAAAAGGTGAAAGCAAATCTTGAGAGACCAAGACATTCATTACAAATTTGTCTGTGAAGTAAAGATTTAATATATGTAAAGGAAAATGTGCAATGTTTGCCTTAAAGGCTCCACTATCGTGTGCCATGTAACAAAAGTGGAACGTGAACTCACATGCGGTTACAACGTATTTTTTTCTCAAAGGCTAAGCCACTGCTGATGTTTTCAGAAGCCACAGCTGAGCAAATTTTCAGTTCACCATATGTCAGCTCACAAGAAATAGAAAAGCAATCAAATCTAAAAAATAAAAAATAAAAAAAAGGAGAAGAAGAAGAGAACACGTAAGGACAACATTTTTTAGTGTGAAAAGTGCATTTTGTACAGATGATGTCATACGTGGTCAGCCAGCTGGGCTGCAGTTTATAGAGTGCGGCCACGTTGAATTGTAAGAGTTCACTGTTCTGCTCCACATCGTGAGTCGGAGGTTTGCTGGCGATGTCCAGAGTTCTGAAGTTGGACAGGAAGTTGTCAAAGAAGCTCTGCATGACCTTCAGCAGGGAATTGTGCAGCACCCGCATGGCTACAAGACACACAATGATCACCAGTGGCAATCATCTTGAGCTATCTATCCATCCATCCATCTATCCATCTATCAGGCCTGCACGATATATCGTTTGAACATCGCAATCACGCATGCGCAAGGCACATCGCAAGACGCGCAATATTTTTATTTTTTTTAGAGCAAGCAAACGTTTGTTTTGCTTCATATAGGTAGCAAGCTACCTCTCGCGCTCCCCCCCTCCCTTCTGCTAATCAGTCACCAGTGCCGCCCCCCCAACTTACCCCCATTCATTACAATGGAGACCAAATGCAATGCGCGTTTAACATTGTAAAGCGACTTGGGCACCAAAGCGCGATATAAAAAGCAGTCCATTTATATTAATACAATAGTGTCATGGTGAGTTAAACAAATTCATCCCAAACTGTTATTCAAGTCATCTGGTGAAAACTCTTCCATTTTTAATATCACAATATAGACCCCAAAAAAATCGCAACATCATTTTTTTCCAATATCGTGCAGCCCTACTATCTATCTATCTATCTGCTGCTTGTTTTGCCCACATTGCTTGATCACAATTGCAAAATTAAAGATGCAAAACATCTACTCACCACTCTCGCATTCTGACATTTCCTCATGACTCTGCAACAAGAGATAAGAGCACACTTAACACATGCATCACATACATGAAAAACGGAAGATGTGATGTGGTAAAATAAACATCCAGCAGATTGTGATGAAAATGTGAGGATGGCTGACGTGGATGTGCCATCCTACCAGAGGTATGGGGTTGACTCTGTTGAGCTGCCCAATGGCATCCTCCAGCTCCACGCTTGAGAGGCCGCACAGAAGGTCGGTAATGGTTCGAACGTGGGCCACCATGACGTTGACGTTCATCCCTGACTGTGTATATCAATACACTTTGTAATGCTACATTCACCAATATTTTACACATGAGTAGTGACCTATCTTGACTGACTTTGTTTCTCATCAGCATGGCCTCCTCCCTGCTGTAGCTTGTGAGCACATTTTGCAGACTCAACCTGAGGAAAACAAAACAAAACATTGGAACCTTTACTCAATATTTGCTGTAAACACACACAGCTAGTGACATGTCATCACGACAGTAGTGTTAAACAGCAAACAAAGCCAATTGAAGGGCATAACTGCAGTGCTTGCTATCTTACTTGCAAGCGTTGAAGACGCAGACGGGCCGGACCAGCTCATAGAGATAACCCGAAGGATTGTCGTCCCCTTCCTCAAGGAGAAAAGTGACAATTATATTATTATTTGTTATTATTATTTATTTGTTGAGCGTGGGGAAACGTTCACACTTCTAGGAATTCACAGGCAAAAAATGAATTGCAATGTTGATTTGAAAACCTGCAACCAGTCCAGGGTGTCCCCTGCCTACTGCCCAGAGCCAGCTGAGATAGGCGCCAGCACCCCCCGCGACCCTTGTGAGGAATAAGCGGTCAAGAAAATGGACGGATGGATGGATTTGAAAACCTACACAAACCCCTTAAATAGTAGTTCTGAGTTACTTTTTCTCTGCCTGTCCCCTAAATGTCAGCAGCTGGTATGCGATGTGTATACAGAACAAAGTTAAAAAAAACAAATGCAGGAATGCAGGTAGTGTTTTCCCACCCACATGGACCCTGACATCATGTTGCAGGGCAGTTGGTCAATGATTAACGATTGACAAAGATGGCAGTGACTCACATCCCTGGCCAGGCGGCGTCTCAGGCTGCTGGTTTGGAGCAGTCGGAGGGGAAGGTCCATGTTGAATTTGCAGTGCGTTTGAACGACCTCGTGCGCACCCAGCAGCTCGCCACTGATGAGATGGTGCGGCGTCATTGTGTATATATATACAATATATAGAATAAGAAGTTCGCTTCTCAACGAAATCACTTACTTGATGAGATACTCCTCAGAGTTGCACAACATGAGAACATAATGGCCGGTGGATTTGGGAACGAGCTCCAACAGCCGGACGATCTCGTCGATTAAACTTTGCACCGTTCTGTTCACTAGACAAATGATGGAAATTCAACACCACATACATTAATCACACTTTTGGATTAAATCAATTTACTTTTTATTACTTTTAATTTAAAAAAAAGAAACAAAACAAAAAAATGTCAGTTTTTGAATCCCTTTTCTGCATTTTTGCAACATAATTTGACACTTTGAATCCAAAGACTTTCATCTATCTATCTATCTATCTATTAGGGGTGTGAATTGCCTAGTACCTGACGATTCGATTCGTATCACGATTCACAGGTCACGATTCGATTCGATACCGATTAATCCCGATACGAATTTATAAGTCGATTGTTGCGATTTTTTTTCATTCAAATTTAGAAAATACTAATCAGTAAGCTTGTAGAGTGTAAGATTTATATGAAAATGTATTATTTATTTATCTGAAATTTCAGTCTTACCCCGGGTTTTTCACCGGATGCGGTTGCGGTGCGGTTGCGGTGCGGTGCGTCTTGACTGCGTGCTCCGGACGGGTCAATTTTTTTGTCAATCCACACCGGCTCCGCACAGCTGCGGTCCGGCAGCTCCGTCGCCGCCCACTTCCCAACGTGTCTCGCGGGACCGCGCGCGCGATATCATGTGGCATTTCACAACGAGAGGTGGACTTCTTTTGATTTAACCTTTTCTTCTTCTTCTGCTATGAGATTCCATGCAGCATCCTTTTTTTGGTTGTCCTTGTAAAGTATATTAATAACGAGAGTCGGGTCAGTGCGGGTCCACTCTTTATTTCTGTCTTCACCGTCCGGCTGCCGCTCAGTACGGCAAGCGAGACGGGCACAACAAGCAATCGCGAACATCAAACTCACAATACATTACAGTCCTTATAAAAAGGATGTGCCGTGTCATATATTATTTTGTGGTTTTCCACCTCCAATATAAACCTCTCCTCTTCCATGTTCGCTGGTGTCTAAACCGTGAATGAGCACATGGCCCGGCGACGCCCACGTCACGTTTTGCTGAAAGCTTGCGAAATAGGAGCTGGCGAGTGTTTTATTCTGAAAGGTAACCGGAAATTTATTTTGAAACTGCCTCGGTCTTCCTGTCCCGCTCGATGTGTTTTGTGCTAGCTTGCCATTTGCCGGAGGCCTACCGCTGCGGCGTCCGGCAAAAATAGAAAATAGGTCTATCCTTGCGGAAGGCTTGCGGCACGCCGCAGGCCTTCCGCAGTCGACACGCAACGCACACGCAAGCGGTGTAAACTGCACCATTCGAATGAATGGAATCTAATTGCTTGCGTCGCCGGACCGCACCGCAACCGCACCGCAACCGCACCGCAACCGCAACCGGTGAAAACCCGGGGTTATAGCGGTTGTAATCTGTTTCATGTTTGAACAGCATTAAAATAAAATATTAAGGCTTAATGTTCCGTTCATATAACATTCTTCCATGCTCAAGGTGTGAATCCTAACCCGAAGTCAGACGTTTTGTTGAATATTTTTCCATTAAAAATGGAAGTTTAAAAATCGATTCACACACACAAAAAAAAAAAAAAGAAGGCAATGATGATAAGACGTTGAATCGGTAAGACTACCGGATGAACAATTCTGAGCTCTTAAAAAAAAATAAAAAAATAAAAAATAAAAAATAAAAAAAATAAAATAAATAAATTTAAAAAAATATATATATTTTTTTTTTGGAATCGATTCGAGAATCGCGCGATGTAGTATCGCGATATATCACCGAATCGATTTTTTTTAACACCCCTACTATCTATCTATCTATCTATCTATCTATCTATTATATGTGTGTGCATTCTCCTGCATTTTAACATCCTAAAATTTCACCCAATATCTTTATCTTTTTATGAATAGTGTATTTCTTATAGCTTGACTGACCTGTGGTTGGGATTGGAAGCTGTTGGCTTTTATATTCGGTCGCCACAGTGACGGTCAGCTCGACCTGCTGCAGCAGCGCAGGATGGATGCGTGACACTCGAGCACCCGCCAAACCCAAGTTGTTAACGACTTGTGTGTGCTTGTAGCGCGACAGCAGACTGTTGGTGGAGGCACAACGACACATCAAAGCTCAGAGGCACAACAAAGACATTCTTCTCAGTTTACTAAGTTTCAATTATAGTAATTACAGGAGATTATCAGGTCCTAATTACAATAAATGGACAAACAAAACCCAGCCAACACACCTAAAGGGCGTGTCTGTTTTAATCAATATAGAAATGCTTTGGATAATCCGCTGACAGGACTGCTTTAGAGCGCCTCATTGTCAACCTCAAGTGTGCGTATGTCATGGTGAGAAAGGCCGAAGCACCAGAAGCGGGGAAACAATTTTAGCATCTGACTTGACAGCCACTGTGTGGACGGAGTTTCAGGTCGATGTGCTCGTTTTAGAGCGCCTCATTGTCACAGCATGGAAAACCCTGGTAACAACCCAGTGTGTTATATTCCAGCCACTGTAAGTTTCTAAAGTGGATATACTGTCCCGGCTCAAACGTGTACTTATACATTCTGCATAAGAAAGCTGTCGATAAAGTAGGAAGTAGTGTTCATTTTTTCAGGATATAGTAGCAAAACTTTTTTTTAACCACTCAGATTTAAAATGGCTGTCACAACACTTCTCATGGTGGTGTCAAATTTACAAGATGTGTTCATTTTCACTTATAGGGACTAAAGTGAGCAAAATAAAAGAACAATGCTAGAGTTGACTCAAAAACTTTTTTGTCTTGCAGTATTTTATGTATTGCATATCAAATATCAACTTACTTGGATGTGGCCTGACAGAATGCAGCCATCACTGTTGTGCTGCCTTCTGGAGCATCTCTCAGTTTGATGAGCCATTTATCCTAATGTGAAGGACAATCATTTAGGTCTTCACACTGTCAATTTCACCTCATCGTCAGACTGTGGCAGTTACTCACCAGGTCATCTATTTGTGTGTTGGAACGGGTCAATTTGTGGACGGGGACAGTCAGGTCACAGGAGAACCTGTTTACGAAAGGCGCGTGCTTCCTGGGGGGTACAGGTGGGGAAATGTGGTCCTGTCCACTTGGAGCCTTTGCACTCGGGACCGGAGGGGCGGCACGCCGGGGTATTAATGGACGTCTGCCGTGAGTCCATGGTTCAGACTGAGATTTTGAAACAGTCTTGTGTTGCGGTAATTGTTCATTTTCAACAAAAGCATCAATGTCCTCGTAAAGGTGAGACTCAAATTCATTCTCCGTCAAAGAAGCTGAGAGATCAATGTTTGCATTTTGGCGGTGGAGCACTCGAGGTGCCGGTAAAGGGGGCGGTCCAGTGCGATCCATCGCATTGTAACACTCGTGCTTCTTGATGCTGCAGTATGTCAAGTCATAACAGGGCACACTGCAAAATGACAGGATAGTTGTCACACATTCACTACTCACAAAGAGTTAAGGTGTGCCATTTAGTTCCTTGTTAGCAAACAGAAAGTAATGCAAAAAGTACAGACATATTGAATAGTGGGACATGCATATTCAAAAGTTTCGACAAGGTCAAATTAACATTTGTAAATGTTAAAATGCATTTTAGGTTCATCCCAAGATTTCACTCAATAACTAACTTTTTGTATGTGACTTAAGCTTAGTGTTGAACCTAATCATTAACAGCCTTTCAAATCCTAACAGGAAATGCTGCATCGCGCCACAATGTCTCAGGACCTGCCAGCTTCACAAGCTAAAACATGACAACCTTACTGAAATACACTATAACCACAATATTGGGCATTATTGTCATAAAGGAGGAAGTTGACTCAAACTCACTAATGTAATTCAATAGAATTACAACCCAGTATGATGTTAATAAATATGTATATAAAAAAAGCAATAAAAATGTGCCTGTAATGTAAATAAAACACACACACACAACAACAAAAATAAAGTTGCTATTGACCTACCGTCAGAAGTGTTGTTGTGGTCCCATGTTTCTTGTAAATTCAGGCCATCATGCTTAGCGAGTTAGACCTGAACAGTTGCTGGTGACACTCTGCATTGACTCCTCCCACTATTTGCACTTTCCTGACTTCCCTCACGCTCTCTGCTGGATGGAACACATTATCAAAATGAGGAAGCTTATATAGAAATAATGGTAATCTACAATAGTAGGCTATATAAAATGTTCATTCATTACATTTTTCACTGATTGGCTGGGAGTTGTAACACAGTTTTACTAAATAGTACATGTGATAATTTGGTTCCTTGTCCTTGTGTAATAACAATAAAAGAATAAAACTTAATTAAATTAATACTAATTAAAAATCTAGCCTATTTGGGGAGTGGCAGTCAGCCCACCTCTGTCCCAACTCCAGAAAGGTCAAGAATGGCATTGGTGCATAAAATCTATGCCATAACTGTGACCCAGAATAGGGGAAAATATGTGAAGAAGAAAAAAAAATAGAAATTAAAGCCAGCCCTCACATGTTCATCATGACGATCCATGGACCAAAAACTTCAATAGGTCTATCCTTGCGGAAGGGCTGCGGCACGCCACAGCTGAGACGCAGTCGACACGTAACGCACACGCAAGAGTTACACCGCAGCCGCACTGCAGCCGCATCCGGTGTAAATCCCGGGTTAGTATACAAGATCTCTATCACACACAAGACGTTTGCTCATACTTTGACCCTGTGGAAGTGACTGTGTGAGCCATTACACATGACTGCCCTATGTTCAGCCCACTCGTAATTATGAAATTACCAATTATTCTATAATTTTTAATGAGTCATCTGCCTCGTATAACACGCTGTCCAAAATTGGTAGCATTTGGACAAAATTTTTAGATGAAGTTTCTCTTTGAAGGGCCATTGAAAATGGCCAAATTCACCATAAAATGGCCACCTCAGGTCAAAATGGCTGATTTTCCGTGTCTTTTTGCATGGACCCTTGATACTAGGGTTGCCAACATTCTCATCCCGAAATAAGGTATATATATATATATATATATATATATATATATATATATATATATATATATATATATATATATATATATATATATATATATATATATATATATATATATATATATATATATAAATTTAGCCCAAAATACGGGAAGTCCCGGCTAATACGGGACAGTTGTCAACCCTACAAGTTTGTTAGCAACAGCTACCAAATTTCATTTACTGATTCAACTGTAGAGGTTTGGGTTCATGGCTCCGAAGAAGAAGAAGAAGAAGAAGAAGAAGAAGAAGAAGAAGAAGAAGAAGAAGAAGAAGAAGAAGAAGAAGAAGAAGAATTTTCATTAGAATGAACACTTAAATTTGGTTGCTTGTAAATACTTCCAAATATGTCTAGGATCCAGTAAAAGGGCTAGCTTGCTAGCTATCTGGATATCTGCTAGCTAGCTAGCGAGAGATAGCATCCCTGGCCTACATGTCTTTTTCTTAATAGAATAAATTAAAGGTTATTATTGCATTGTGGTGTGAACATCCAGAATATTTGGTGGATGTTTCAGGATGCTAATGATGATATTAGTGTTTCAGTACCAGGATGAAATCAAACAGCTGCTTGGCATAGACCAGGGGAAATGATTTTCTCACTCTGTTAGTGCTACGTTTATGACAATGTCAATCAAATTATTTATTGTGTAAAATTGGATCCTTTAGGATTATGCTGTTGCACCTGATGTTGATACTTGTAATGGGAAAACGAGCTTGATGAAGTTTTTTTAAATCGTAGGCTATAACAAGTTTGGATGGGGAGGGAATTTCAGTAAAGCAATATAAGTGTGAAAATCCTGCATTGGCACACACATCATCCTTTGTGTGTTTATATATGTGTGTATTAAAAAAAAAAAAAATCAGGTGGCTACCTGACATCCACTCCTCCCACAGGAATGTTATTTAACAGGTTACAAGTTAGCGCATGGCACTACTTCACTCCACAGGATGATCTAACATTTAAAAAATAAATATAAAATAATGTTAATAATTGCTAACTGCTATAACCTGTGGGCCTGCACACCAGTGGTAACTATAAATTTGAGCATATTTTGTCATTTCAGAAGTGTGTATCAAACAGACAGCCCTTTCTATTAATCGGTAGAGTTTCAAAAAGGCTGGTGACACCTAATACAATAAAGTGTCACGGAAGCGACGTGCACACCACTGAATGTGTCCCAAAGGTGCCATGTGAGGCCGCCTGGCAGCAGAGTAAAGAGATCAAAATGTATTACAACCAAACTGCTTCTCACGTTTCGCCCACAAATGCTAACAGAGGATTTGTTGTCTACGCTCTCATCCCGTTCGGCATCCTCACACTGCTCGTGAGCGCGGCAGCCTTGGTAAGGAATTGTCTACATTTCTCCTTCTCTTTGTCAGTCACATGACACATGAGTGTTGTGCTCACACTCAGGTTGTGTTCATCAAGAGGAGAATGAGGTAAGACTCTTTTTTTTTTTTTTTTAACTCGAGGTCTTGATTTTTACTATTTTGAATATTTATTTGTCAGTCTGTGGGTTTGCTCCGTCAGATTAGATGAGCTGCGCCACCGGCTGATTCCTGTGTACAGCTACGACCCTGCAGAGGAAGACCACCACTGGCTGGATGGTCAACTGGAGAGTGACGAAGAGCTGAAGGTTTGTAAACAATTTCATTAATTGCAACAATTCATGGGAATTTCCATGTATTCACAACATTATGGCCACTGGCATCAAATGAAATGTAATATGAAAGCTGCATTAAAAATCCTGCATTTAACCAATAACAGTTTGTACTAGTGTTGTTCCGATACCGTTTTTTTGCCACCTGATACCGATACAGATACCCAGCTTTGCAGTATCGGCCGATACCGATACTTAAGGTTTTTTTTCCTCTGTCTGTAGCTGTAGCTGTCCTGCTATTGGTTCAGAGCATTCAAGGGCCAATAGGATATCTTAGATGGGCATGCAGTGAACATGTCACATATCAGTGAATGTCGTGCACCAGCAAGACATAAAATGCTGTATCCAGAATCCTATATTAGTTTTGGAATTAACGGTATCGGCATGATACTTGTGAGTACTCACCGATACCGATACCACTGTTTTAATGTAGTATCGGCACCTCTGCCGATACCGGTATCGGTATCAGAACAACACTAGTTTGTACACAAATTATGATACATATTCTTAATGCAATTTTAGGCACATCTCTCAGTACGTTGCAGCACAGCTCTAAACAATTTACTAATGTACAAATTATGATCCTTCTTACAGTGTTAATCAAACAATTATATTTGTAAAAACAGTTTATTGATGCAGCTTTTTTTTTTTTAATTGGATTTTGGGCATGTGTACTTTACTTACTAAAGTGGCCTGGTAAAGTATGAAACTTGGAGCTCATTGACAATATTTTCCTCTTACAGGAACCATTGTACAAGGAAGGACAACTCCATTTACTGTAAATTACGGCTATATGTGAACTAAGCAAATGATCATTCATAATGTCAATAAAATTGTTTCCTTTAAATTAAACCAAAGGCTGAAGGTCAAATATGTCAAATGTTGCGTTGCTTCAACATCACACCTCGAAAATTGTATAATACAATATCGGCATACATACTAGGACAAAGGTTGAAAAATACAGGAATTCAAAGTTGTCTATGAAGAGAGCTAAAATGTTTATTAATTTTTTTTAAAGTGGATCCATGTAAAAATGTAAAAATGTTTTTTTCAAGTCTCTTCAAAAATGTTATATTTGTTTGAATGCATGTCAATAAAAAAATAAATAAAAAATCTAGGCTCAACTTCATTTTAAGTCTCCCATTACAAATGGGCTTCTGTATGAAAAGATACTAACTCAAAGAACATTTTAAAACACTGTCCCATTACTTTTGTCCATGTAATGCATTTGCAGCAATGGACACCAGGTGGCGCCGTTAGCACACGATAAGAATGCTCAATTTGAAACGGTGAAGCGGTCCTGTCGTATTTGTTGCATTAAATATCTTTATTTATTTTCTGTCCCGCCTCGAATAGGTTAATTAAAAAATAATAATTTAAGTAATTTATTTAACTTATACAGATAAAATATGTGTAGAATTAAAAAAAAAAAAAGTTAAGCAGTTGTCTATTTATATAATTGGTTGATTTGTTAGGAATAATAGAATAAAATCACTACAGGATTGTTTTTATATATATAGGCTATATACAGTAAACATTAAACAAGAGTTTTTTTTACTGTATTGAATATTTAGTTTAATTAAAATGCATTCTTTATTTTTAAACAATTTCACCTCTGATTAATTGGCCAATTGATTCATTGTAAATCATTAAAAAAAATATATAAGTCAAACAAAATAAATATTTTACACGTATATATCCTGACTAGGCGGCACGGAGTGGTTAGCACATCCGCTTCCCAGTTCTGAGGTCTCCGGTTCGAGTCCCGGCTCGGACCTTCCTGGGTGGAGTTTGCATGTTCTCCCCGTGCCCGCGTGGGTCTTCTCCGGGTACTCCGGTCTCCTCCCACATTCCAAAGACATGCATGGCAGGTTAATTGGGCGCTCCGAATTGTCCCTAGGTGTGCGTGTGAGTGTGGATGGTTGTTCGTCTCTGTGTGCCCTGCGATTGGTTGGCAACCAGTCCAGGGTGTCCCCCGCCTACTGCCCAGAGCCAGCTGAGATAGGCGCCAGCACCCCCCGCGACCCTTGTGAGGAATAAGCGGTCAAGAAAATGGATGGATGGATATCCCGACTAGAAACGATCTGGCACATCACGTGTCCGTTTGTAAGCTGTGAAACACACCTGTTGCTACTTTGCAATCAGCAGGTATAAAACCTTTGAAGGCGGCTGCACATCAACTTACACCACCATCATCATGAGAGCAGCAGCATCTTCCCCAGGACCCCGTCACAATAACATGGAAGTGCAAAGAAAGCAGAGGTAATCAAATGGATGCTATGTGATTGATCTATTGATTAGGGAGGAGTGAATTTAATTAAATCAGTGTGGTTGTTTTTTTTTCCCCCCCTTCCACACAATGTTTTGACCATCCATGTCACTAATATACTATTTCTTCCTTTTTAGCCTGACTCTGACTCCCATCCTGTTGACCGTCGTGTTGCTCCTCTCATCCTTGGCCCGTCTGGAAAGCCTCCTGTGTAACTTCTGCCCCCTGCAGGACAAAGAGTCCCCATGCCCCAACATAACCACGGAGTGCCGGCCAGGCCAGCGCTGCGCCACCTCCAGAGGCTACTACGGCACCTTACACGCGTTGTCCGCCCAGGGCTGTGTGGACGCAAGTCTGTGCAGCAGCCATCCAGCAGTCTCCTACATGGGGGTGGAGTACCGCGTGAGGCACAGCTGCTGCTGTGAGGACAAGTGCAACATGGCACCCACGTCCCAAGACATACTGAAGATGCTGCTGAGCGTGATGGCGGAGAGGAACGGCAACGCCACTCGTGCTCTGAGGGAGAAGCTCTGGGGGTCTTGTGAAGGTGACCCTGGGAGCACCGAGCCTTCGTCCTCTGTTTTGTAGGCACGTTTGCCATGTGCTTGACTAAAGGAGAGGCCTGGTAGCCACGGGTGCTCACCTGTGTCTCATCACATCGTCATGTGTTTGTTTTAGCATGGATCACAATCATGTGTGTTATGTATTGCTCCAGAGAGAAAGAGGTGGATTTGTCAACCCTCCTCCTGGATTATATGACTAATTAAAAAGCCCTTTAATCTTCAACTTTGTTGGCGTTTCCATGTCTTTTGACAATTTACAACTTGGATTTGTCACTGGCCTCATTATGGTTTAATGCAGTGGACCATTATGAAACTAGGTTTAATGACTTGGCCTATTGAAACAAGTTTTTGGCAAGAATTGTGGAAGTTTATGCACTGGAATAAAATGTGGTGGGCCAGATTTGACCCCAAGGCCTTGAGTTTGACAACTAACAGAATAAATGCTTTTTTTTCTTTTTTTTTCACCTCCTTTTGTGAAAACATGACTTTTTGGTAGCATTGCTTTCAATATAACAAAATTACTAAAAAAAAAAAAAAAAAAAATACATCTACTTAATTACTTTTGCCATGCACAAATTGTTTTTCCTTAATACTGTAATTTTGCGGAGTCTGAATAATATGAGATTTGGATTTTTTATTTTATTTTTTTTTTAAAGCAGTAGCAACATAGTTAATGGCACAGCTGATCCAGCATGAGTATTAAATTGTGAAGCAAGAACTAGAGTGTGCTAACTTAATTTCTGTCATTTTGCAGGAGAGAGGTTTTAAATGTTACAGCTGTTCCTTAGTTCAAAGTCAAAACATCTGTCCGATCTCTCAATATTTATATCAATACAATGACTGTAGTTAGTCCATGTTAGTTCTCGGCGCAATTTACATTAACATGCTTGGAATATCTGTTAATGTGTGTTAATTGCAATTATAAATATATATTTTTTCTGATCTGGCCTTGAGTTCAACACATAATCTCACGCAAATGTTATCAAAAAACGTGAGTGCATACAACATACAGTATCTGATTAACTATCTCACTGGTTGCTTTTCCAATTAAAAAAAAACGTAATTAAGCTTAAACTCAAGCAGGTGTGCGCGTGAACGTGAAGGTGTGGAATCTGCACAAAGAGTTGCGGTGCGCCAGGCTTGACAGTGACAAAGGCGAGCTCTGCCAAGCTTTGCTTTCCCAACTCCAGTACCACATCGAAGATGACCACCAGGTGAGTTTTGTATGTAAAGATTATGTCACTGTGTACATTAATTGTCTTAAAGTAACACTCATTGGGAAGCATTAATGCCTGTGTGTGAGACGCATGATTAACAAACGTTTACTCATGAATGCTAAATTAATTATTGGGGCATGGTGAGCTTATTTTTCTCATATTGAGGAAAATGTTCACACTGGACAAAATGATTTTGTTATGATAGAGGGGAAAATAAATGATTGATTTGTTTGTTGGCAGAATTGCATATGCATTAGCATGTCTGCCACTGTTTGGGAATCAAATTGTGAATCTGGTTGTGTGTTCTCCTTTTTACACTAACACCCCCCCCCCCACCCCCCCCCCAAAAAAAAAGCAAAATGACCAGTACACATAGCTGATATTACAAATCGCAGAATGCACCACATTCGATAGCAATATTAGCTATGATTGTGTTCCATCGAGTGACAGTTTAGATTTACTCTTAAACTTGATGGGGAAAAACTGCGACCCCTGGTGGTGTTATAGTGAAACAATGTTTTGAAACGAAAGAACATACATTGTACAGGTACTTTGTTTTTTTTGTGTGTGGTTTATTTACAAAAAAAAAAAAAAAAAAACTACAAATAAAACTAATAGTTGGGGGAGTAAATTCGTCGTTATAGCTTAAAGAGAGGAAACTGGTGAGAAATAAGACTAATCGCTCCCGTGCATTTTGGTGAGACTCTACTCATGTCACTTTTTCACCAATAGTATACCTCATGATACAACTTGGCAGTTTTGATTAGCTGTTAGATCTATGATACTGCAGTGCCACTTGCCTGCTATTAAAAACTTCAAATTGAAGCAAAACTAATTGGTCATGACAACTAGTTGCAGAACCCACACACAATTAAATCATCTTCAGTTATGACAGAAACTTTTCTAGTAGCTTTGAGAAACTTGTATGGTCTTGCTGCAGGGCAAGCATGCGGCAGCTCTTGCACGTTGCCGTGTTCTTCTTCCTCGTGCCCTCTGTGCTGTGTGGGAACCTACGCTGCCACTTCAGGCCCATCCTGGGCAAGGGTGAGATAATTGACCCCCTGGTGACCGAGTGCCCCCCGGATGAGGTGTGTTACAATGCGGTGGGTCGCTACGGCACGTCCATCGCCCTAACCGCAAGCGGCTGCATGCCGAAGAGGGACTGCGGTCTGGAGCGCGATCACAACTTCAAAGGAGTCTTCTACAAGATGAGCTACACTTGCTGTGACCGGCCACTTTGCAACACAGGTGCGGGCCTCTTCGCCAACGCCTTTATCATCACCATAACACTTGTGACTGTTGCAGGGATGGTCGGAGGGTGATGTCAGATGAACATGAAGCGTTCAGATTAATTGGTGCCATGTTTCAGCATGGATTTACGTAGTAGACTATGAAGGCATTGAGCTGCAGGTTTTGTAGGTATTTTAATACATCTGATTTTAGAATATAGGCATTCCCAGGAAATTAAAGATTTCAATAAACAATGGTTTGTGCCACAAATGTGTATGACATCCATTAATTATGTTCTAAATGACAAAAGTGTGTAAAGTTATACCAATCTAGATTAAGTGCTTGTGACGTGAAAGTACACTCAAGATAAAATAGCTTTGTGTATATTTGGTAAAATCTATGCCATATAAGCCTATTACAAGAGCAGTAAGCTAGCATACAGACACCACCTTTTCTGTGTGTATATTTTGAAAAATAATCAGATTGTTGTGCCTGCTTGACGGAACAATTTAGACTAATGATATACCCTCAATAGTTTGCTTTGCTATTGCAGGTTTCTTGATTATAATACCTCGACTTGGACGAATTATTTCAGCTTCTCATTTTTCTTTAATTTAATTGTAATTCAGTGCAATTGGCAAATTTGATATTTAACATTCTTCCTGCTCTTCACCTCGACCAGCTCTTTCTGAATTCAAATCAGTTTTGCTAGTGCTAAGCAGAAACTCCATTTCCCAGCATGCTCAGCAGAGCGGATATCCTGTTTAGTTGTTACGCACTGCACGAGCGTATGGGAGAGAACGAATCTCACGCGTTTGTTGTCGTGAGAAAGAGCCACTACAAATGATGTAACTTCAGTTTAAAGCGTTTGTGCTTTTTTTTTTTCCCCCTGAGGCAAAGACCATCATGTTCCTGCAGTACTATTTGGACGAGAACGGAGACAGAGTGTACACGCTGAAGGTAACAAGTTTGCTTTCTAGCAGCGTGACCCATCATCTTCAGAATTAATTTTCGATGTGTAAAAACTACTTGGTTGACAAGCAAATGTTTGACCATATAAAACAGTGGCTATTTTTCCGTGAGATTTGTCGGACGAGTCGTGCACTGTACGCGGTTCCTATACTAATGTCACCCCCTTTTCATAAACTACCGAGAGGGTTTCGAACCCGTGATTCCACATTATTAACTAGTATGCTAACGGCCACAGATTTTGTACTCACGGTTAAATAGTGCTTATTGAGTTGCCGGTCACGGCAAAATATCAACTTCGGCCAAACTATTATGTACTAGTTGGTGTACGCTTGCTCAAATGACAAACGTCACCTTATACAGTGATGTTGATAGGTTCATAATCGACGTATCCAATTCATCCTAACTTCATAGATCAGAAAGTCAAGTTTTAAGTAAAAACTATTTGTTTTTCTTCCCATTTGACAGAAAGTGGCGCCTAACGGGCAGCCCACCAGCTCTGCCCACCCAGCTCGTTTCTCCCCAGATGACAGATTTTCTCGACACCGGGTGACCCTGAAGAAACGCTTTGGACTTCTGCTCACCCAGCAGCCGAGACCTGTCCTGTGACCAAGGACAGGAGATCACGCATGACAGCATGGATGAAGGACTGGAGAGAGGGCTACTGTGCAACGAGTGCCCAGAGTAGATCTCACTTATTTTCATATATATATTTATTTTTTTGTTTGTTTTATATAAATATTGGTCATTCGCAAGCAATTTGTATTTTATTTGTGTCTATTATAGGCTATTGTGTCATCTGTCTATTTAGTAACAAAGAATAGTGTATCACTATGCAGCCATTGAATAATGAGAGTTAACACTGACTACATGTCAACTTGAGCTATTGGCAGCAAAGTGGCACATGAAGATGGTTTCAATTCAAATATTCCCTGAGTTTAGAATTAGTGTGAACGTGTTAATTTGCAAGCCATTTTACTGGAATTTTTCCAAGGGAATAAAAAAAAATAAAAAAAATTCCTGACAATTTGAACAGCCTATATCATACAGATCACAATTGGTGCCAAACTCACTACAGGCCTGCTCTGTTCCACAATTACTGTATGCATGGAAGTTGGCAACATTGTATTTACTTGACTCGTGTTCAAAACTATCCATACAAATGGCGACTTCTAGCAGAATTTCAAACCACAAGTCTTGGCCTCTAGATGGAGCAAAATACCATGATTAAAATGTTTGGCAGCAAGTCAATGAAGAATTGAGGCAAGGTGTACATTATGAGGTTTGGGCAGTTTATTTCCCTTTTATAAGGCTGCTGGGTCTCCCCATAGTGGATATACATGTATGTACAGGAGTTTGCTAGACTGGAGTTACACTGAGGGCGAAGGGTCCATATTACACAGACTTCAAAAAACAACACATAAAGAGCCTCATCTCCAGGTATCAGGAATTAGAGAAGGATGGAGCAAAAAGGGGGAACAGCACAAGAGAAGAGGGGAGATGATGCAGTAGAACAACTTGACTGGACTGCCTAATAACTTAACAATTTGAAAATAACATACATTACACTCACAGTGCATCTTAAATAGGTCACATGAAGAGCCATATACCATAAATATCTGTATTTTTCGGGAGCCAACATATATAAAATGATTTTTTTTTATTTTTTTTAAATTGAACACACACACAAAAAAATGTTCAGTCCATCATTTTTTAAAAATATTTTTTCCCCATCTTTCGTTCTGCCCTGTGGAATTTCCACTGTGTCCACACAGGCCCGATCCAGAAAATTGAGGAAAAGGGTAGCAGAACCCAGCGCCCCCTGCCCCCTCTTAAAAGCATATGAATTAGTAGAAAACAAACAAATGAACAAACACCACAGTCAAATTCAGCACAAAAAGAACCCACAGACACACAAGAACAGCAAGAACACAGTATTATATTTGTACCCACCCCCCCTACTCGAGGCTTTCAGAACCGTTTGTTCCTCTTCATGGTCTGTATCATAGTCGTGGTCTTTCTCCTGGCGTACCGGCTGGCGGCTTGGAGCCGTCCTCCCCTGGCGGCTCAGTGGAATTGGGAGGCCGGTCACCAAATTGGCTGGTCAGTTCAGCAGTGATATATTATCTCTCAATTTCACAGTGTGGTTGGAAAAGGGGGACGGAAAGGGACAGGGAGTTCAGGAGATGGAGCCAGGTGGGAAAAGGAACCACAGCAACACTTAGAAAAACAATTGGAAACCCTGACCGTCCATGGTAGAAAGTAAACAAAATGGCCACGACGCTCCTGTCTTCTGAGCTTCATCCACGCCAAAGCATTGCGGGCACAAGATGGGGCAGATTTTGGCTAAAGCATGAACTAGATTTGGTGTTGACGTCGTCAGGAGGCAAAGGGAGGAGTGCGGGCGGGTCAGTGTGTGATTGGCGGGGCAAAGGGGGGCAAAAATGCCGTCTCGGGAGGCTCAGGCGCGCCGCGGCAGTGCCCGCCGCTTGCGGCTGTAGTAGTGACGCATGCCGCTTTGTCTGGCAAAGTTCATCATGTAGTTTTGTTTACGGGTGCTGCAGGGATACAAACACAGTCAAAGAGAGGAGGAGGGACACGTGTGATTAGTGAGAAAGGAAAGTCAGAAATACACTCATTCACACACGCACGCACGCACACACATATACATGTGGTGACGGTCCAGTGTTGCTGCTCTAACTTTGGTGTCATACATGTCGAGGTCACGACCTCAAACACTACTACTCAAAAAAGTGGATTTGTTTATGTTCTGCAGGGTGAGAAAACATGACAATTTGTATATCATTCCTTACTTCCATTTTGAATGGGTTCTCTCACTGTCAAAATCGGTTGGGAAAACATGCACTTTACTTGCGTTTTTTTCCCACGAGTTGTCTAAACTGACCATCACACACAGATATGGTCTTTTGAAGTCCTCCTTCAAAGCACAGAGAAAGGCTTTAATTAGGGATGGACACAAATGAAGCTTCATGAAGCACTTGAGATGTTTTTGATTCCTAGATGGCACTCTTGGTTTAATGATGCAGTGGAAATGTAATCAATTTTCATTGCATTATCTTTAAAGCAAGTGCACTATCTAGAAGAGTCAAAAATTTTGCTTCATGAAGCTTCATTTGTCTATCACTACTTAAAGCCCTCTTTGACTCACTTTTTGCCTCCCCCACTACACTATTCCTCCCTCCTTATAGAATCCATTACAATTACATGCAAATTGCCAATCATGCAAATCAGGCAATGGCAACATTTAGCAACTTTTAGGGCAGCCAAAAGCTACTTTCCTTCCTGGGGAGTTGGTAACACTGCTACTATCACCACACTTAATGCTTTTAAAACCACTTCAGGCCTGCATTTTTTTGGCTGGGCATTTTTATTTATTTATTTATTTTTACTTTTTTTTTTTTTTGCTGACTTTGACTCCCCATACAGGTAAGAACATGGGTTAAAAAAAGGGTTATCTCATGCTTTTATTTGTTACAGTAGACGCCAGGATGACTGTAACGTGTCGTAAACTTACCAATCTTAAATGTTCGTTTTTAACATGAACATCATGCAAATCATCTTGGGATTGTGATTGGTTAGCTAGGATCAAGTCATGAACCATTAGTGTTGACATCATCCAAATTATGTGTTTAATTGGTTTAGACACGCAAATATATCATGTCTACTGCATTTATGGGTCCGGAGGGGTTAAATTGGACTTGAGCTGTTCAGACTGTCCCCCCCCCAAAAAAAAAATCAGATGCGGGTCACATAATGGGCAAAAAGAAAAAAAAATCAGATACAGGTCACATAATGGGCAAAAAAAAAAAAAATCTGATTTGGGTCACATTTACCTGCAGTGTGAACGTAGCTGTAGGTTTTTCAATTAATATGCAAATAAACTATCTCCGTTAGTGATTGAATGTGTGTGTGTGTGGTATGAATATGAAAATTTCTGGTTATTTAAGCAGAAATGATCTAACTATGTTCTATGTGTATTTACCAAATATGTAAATTTATTTAACAGTTTGCAGTATACGGTAAGGCAGCTTAATGTAACTGGTTGCTTTTCCCCATCTGACTTTGTATAGAATCAAATATCATCAAATCCAGTGAATTTCTTTCTTTCTTTTATACGTCTAGTTAGGTTTTAAATGTCACATTTTCGTGTCCAGGACAGTTATGAGACGCAATACACGTAATCATGAATGAGTGTGTCAGATTAAAAAAAATAAAAATAATCAGTAATTGTTTGATGTTGATAACCAATTGAAAATGCAAAGAACAGATGATACACAGATTTCCACTGACCGACAAGACAAGACATGGAACACACACACGCTCAGACATCGAATGTTTGATGTCAGAGTAAAGATTGGGAAAAAAGAAAATCAACGCAAGTTCATGGTTTTGAGCAGACAAGCAGTAGAAACGAGATGGTGGCACGTCGCTCTCGCTTGGCCTGTTCATTGCCTCTTCCATCCAGCAGGGTGGCGCCAGTGAGCCAGCTGTGCAGCCTGGGTGAGCTAGAGGGCTTTCTGCAAAGCGGGGTGGCTCGGGGAGGGGCGGGAGGTTGTATGTTTGATGCCAAGATGATGGAGGGATGAGCATATGTCGTAAATGGATGAACAAACAGCCAAAAGCCACGGAAAAAGGGGAAAAATGGGTTCATCTCATTTGTCTTATTTGCACCCTCCTGCGGTTCTCGTTGCTTCCTCAGTGAAGATGCTCTCACACAATTGTAAGTCCTCATATAACAAATAATCTACAATAGCTGGATTATTGTATTTAGTTCCGCCATTGATAATTTAACTGACTTTGATGAAAATTAGTTAATTTCACATCAACACCATTCATTTGGAGTCGCAGAATGGTGAAACACTACATAAGCAGCAAAATCCATCCATTTTGAGCCATCTCAGGTGGCGGCCATTTTGCCACTATCTGTCGAGTGAAAACGACATCACAGATGCTCAGGAAATGACCAATCACGGCTCATTTGACGTTTTCTGAGTTTGAGCTGTGAGATTGGTCGTCACCTGAGTCCTGAGCCAATGTGATGTCATTTTCAGTCAAGTGGCAAAATGGTCGCCCCCTGTGATGGATCAAAATAGGCGGATTTTGGTGCTTAATTCATATTCCCATAGATAGACTTCGGATCATTTAAATGCTGGGTGGGCTGGGTTAAAGAGAAGAGCAGGTCGCATGTGGCTATCCCTGTGGTAGGGGGATGAGCTAAGATGAAAACAGAGGGTTAAGAAAACTGGAATCTGCAAATAAGTCAATGAGATTGACCCAATGCATTGAGCCATGCAAACAGGGACAAACAAAATTGAGCCAAGTAAAAGCTGAGGTTGGTGTGCGGACTAATAAGAAAGAGTGTTCCAGACACTCCGCGTCGAACGCTTAATCTTTTAAAAGCCGCCTGAAACACAAAAGTCAGCTCATCAAGTAAGCAGCCAGATAAAAACAACAACAGGTAAAATCACAGTGATGGAGTACGTCACACATACTGTACACACCAACACAACACCACACAGACATTTTGTGTTCGTCAACTTAATATTGGAAAAATTGGCAGCTCATGAACTCATTTCATTTGGTTTGACTTCAGTGACTGTCATGTTACGGAGCTTCCACCTGGACTGTGTGAGCAGCCGGTCTGCGTGGGAATCGAGAAAAAAAAAAGCGAGGTTGTGGAGATGATTGCGGTGATGATGAGCGAGGCTTGCAGTGTAAACCGAGCGAGAGTGCGTGTGCTGTGTGAGGAGGAGGAAGGCTGGCAAAAGAGAGGGGTGGGATAGGGGTGGATGTGGGCGGGGACAAGGCGGTGAACTTACCTGACGCTACAGCCATGCCAGTGGGAGCAGAATACAGAAGAGAGCAGAAGTTAGAGCGCGAGAGGGGAGGGGCAGGTGTGGGGGACTGCTGTCTCGCAGAAAGGTGAGTGGGGGTGGGAGCCCTGGCCTGGGGAGGGATGGGGCGGGGGCCCACAGGAGGAGGGAGAGGAGGAGAAGAGAAAGAGTGAGAATAAATGGAAGTCAGAAGTTGAGGAGTCATCCATCGTAGAGCAAAAGAAGAGTGCATGAAAGTGGACGATGAGGTTGGATACGATGCGGCATGAACGGAAGGAAAGCGGCACATGAAGCGGCATAAAAGAAAAAGGAAATTGGAGGAGTGGAGAAGTGGTGAACAGAGAGAAATAAACAAGAGTGTGAGGATTATGGTCACATTTGTCAGCAGACACTGTTGAACGGCGTGCATAGGGAGCGGGGAGGGGTAACGGCCACAGAGACCAGGGGGCAGCTCAGGTTTAGGCACTAAAAATAGGTTTTCACCAAGCCATACAGTACAGTTCAGTTGGAACACCTGATGCTGATGTGACTTGATGCTAGCTGACACGCCCACAAACAACAAATGCATATGACTTTGAATCCTCTTCAATGCCTGACTAGCTCCACTCTGGCATCTAAATATGTTATGGACACGTAGAAAATGATCCAATTTGATGAAATAAATAATGTACCTTTGCTCATTTATCGATGCTATAGTGATCATGCAGAACAATTACACACTCTCCCATGAGACAGAAGGTAACCCGTGCATCCACTCTCCATTCAAAAAACTATGTTGAGAGATTTGTCTCAAGATTATTCACACAAATATATTTGTGATTTTCATGTTTTTCAGACCGTAATTTGTTTCCCTCCAGCATCAAATCGTCTCGAAAGATGATTTATTCTATTTTATTATATTAAGCTGCGAAGTAGGGCTGGGAAACAAATTCGAACAAGTCAGTTGGGTCGACCACGAAAATTGGCGGATGTAAAATGCATGCGTCTAAGTTATTCTAATAATTAAAAAAAAAAAAAAAAAAAACATATTTGTGGCACCCGGAAGTTGTCGGAACGGTGGCGGCGATTACTCCATTCATCGATGGAATAATCGATAGGTTAATGGATTACAAAAAGATTCGTTTGTGACAGAGCTACTGCTATAGATGCTTTTATTTTATTTTATATTTTAATACCAGTAGCATTTTGTTAGCTAATGCTACCTAGCGTATTCACCAAACACCCTCCTCGAAGAGTGAAGACAGATACTGTAAAACATCAAAAGGAAAAAAAAAAAAAACCTGAAAAGGAAGATTTTTTTTTTTTTAATGTCTTCATAACAAAATCATTATTTCAGTACACAGTGGATTTAAAACGTCTCTTGGTGAAATGTCAGGTTTTTGTAATATAAATAAATATTCAGACCCTCAAAATCAGTGTTGCTTTCTTGGCAAACTTGCCATGGCAACAGTGATTCACAAAAACTCACAAACATCGTGTGCAGCCGTGGCGAAAGAGGTTATAATAGAAGAATGGGAGGGAAACAAATGACAGTCATATTTTGTGTTGATGTAAATGCACATTCAACAACAACCCATCAGCAGAATTGTGCATTTACAAATGGTCAGTCGATGCATACACGATATTAACAAACAGGTGAAAATGGTGAATATGTTTGTGTATCTGAAAAACACACAAATATATTGGTGTGAATCATTTTGAGACAAATCTATCCGGGCTCAACAGGCCCAGATTTCACAGTGGAGTAGATTTGTCAGTATATTGAGACACGATCATCATTACTTCAGTCTTCATACTTTTTTTTTTTTTTTTTGCCTTGAAATTTTTTCTAAAATATGCGCCTTTGCTCATTCAAGGTTGAGAAACACCATTATTGTACCCTTTATGCTCAACTGAACTGGACTGTATCGTTTTAACGAAACTGGGCAAAAGTGTGTACACAGCAACTTTTAATGCATCAGGTTTAGGTCTGAATAAACAACGAGCACCCACATTGGCAGCGAGTAAGACCCTTAGCGACATGCAGGAAATGCATTTAAACTGCTTCAGGATACCGACATTAATTTACACACTGCTAATAGACAACCATATCATCAGTGCCTTGTGGAGTTGCGGGTAATTCTTTTTTTTTTAAAACAGCAGACTGAATGAAACATTGTTTCTTTTGTCTCTTTTCCACAAGACACTGATGACAATTTGCCAGCCATCCACAAACATAACCCTTCAAAGCGAAGCAAATGCAGTAATGTTCCTGCTTGCCTGACACCGGAAGCAGTGATGAACTTCACTGTCGGTGTACACATGTGTGGCGATGCGCTTACGATCTGTGTGCACGCTTCCTGTGTATGTGTGGAGTAAAAGTGGAGGGGGGGTTATCTACGGGTGATGCGGGATCAGACAAGGACAGATCTGGGTTCTGATGGGGGGTTGGGCCAGTGCCGATAGTTTGGGTACTCACAGAACTACTTCCACATGGTCCAATGCCCACTGGTCATGTCCTGCGCCGTCGTGACGTGGCTGCCACCATCGCAGCATCACTCCTTTAACCCTTGCCTCTCTGGAGAAAACAGGAGTACACTATGTTCAAGATCGTACTGCTTATTCTGTGTCAATCGTAATGGCCTCCTGTTGTGTTGTGGGTCAAAATGACCCACTTTCAAGTTAAAGAAAAAATGTTAACTTTCGCTATCAAACTTGGCACTAACAGACAATAAAATAACACTTGGAGATATTTACATGGAATATTGAGCATATACCGGGTCAAACTGACCCAACATTCACATCTACAGTTTATAAGAAACAGTTAATTTCAACGTATGTACACTAAAAACAGTTACTAATAAGCTATAACAATATTTGTAGTGATGGTTAAACATTCCGGGTCAAATTGACCCATAGTATAATTAGTTTATTTGTTATAAAACTGAAATTGAAATTAAAAGTAGTCACTCTGACATTTTCAATGACGTGTTGAATGTTTATTGGAATGCTTTTGGAACATTAAACATGACCCATTTTTCGTAATTAACCTTTATCAACAGACAATTAAAATGGTTCAGTTTGACATATCTGCATTGAAAACTGTTAGTCGGACACTTTTGGAACATTAAACATTAAACTGACCCATTTCAAAGTTAAAGAACTACATAGTAGTGTTTCATCATGAAACTTATTCAAAATAGTTCATTTGAAATATTTGCAATGAAAGTGGTTTATTAAAGTTTATTGGAATGTGTTTTTAATTATCAAATATATCCTGGGTCAAATTGACCCGGGAACATTATTACTGTTCCTAAACCAACCAAACAGGATGGTTACATTATTATTATTATTATTATTATTATTATTATTATAACATAAACTAAGCCAATTATTAGATTCAGCTGCACAATTTAATGAGCTTTTACGAGCTAACAACAATATTCCATCTGAAAAGATAGTAATGCTTCAGTGTGGGTCACTTACAGCGGAATGTTGTAGGAAACTCTTTGGGCCTTTATGAAGTCTTTGGGTTGGTGCTGGGCGATGACGTGCCAGCTGACTCCGTTGTTGACGCTGTACTGCAGCAGCACCGCTCGATCGACCGTGTCGGCCCGGTCCAGCGCAATGTTACAACTGTCTGTCTGTGCCACGCTGCCAATTTGCAGCACAAACATGATCTTACTGCAGGGAGACAGAAGGGATGGCAAAGGTCAGAGGGAGACGTCAATCTCAGAGTTGTCGGTGCATTTGATTTTAGCATGCCTAAAATGGAGGAAACACTTCATGTATTTGCCCCCTTCCCGATTAAAGATTTTATTTGCATATTATTCAAAGTTCAACATTTTAGATAACCAATTTAATAAGGTAAGTACAATGCTTAACCATAAGAAGGACATGACTAAATGACCTAAGTGGCAAAGTTCAAAAGTCATATTGAGATCTTATCTCACATTTGCATAAAACAAAGCTTAATATTCCTTAGGAAATTTGGAGAAATATTTAGAGGACTGCCAGGACAAAAGTTGGACTTGCTGAGATGGAAAAATTATTGTATTTTTATGTAGCACAATAACAACCAGATATACCAGCAAGTACCGCTGAATGATTAAAAAAACTAGATGGAGGCAATGGGGTAAACAAGATCCAGTCTTAAATCCGTTTGAGACTGAGGTACACCTTACATATTTAAAAAAATAAAAATAAAAAAACCCTCATCCCTAGTTATTGAAAATGCTTGATTTCAAAGTGTGGCACAAACAATTACTTTTTTTTTTTTTTTTTTTTTTTTTTTACACAGGGACAATTTAAGATTAGTGTGATGATCTGAAACATCTAATTGTAACTAGAATAAGTGCAATTTCTGACGAAATTGCGTGGGAATGCTGAAAGCTGAATGCCAATAGGCGAATGCTAAGATGAATGATTATGAAGTAAATTGAAAGATAAATAATGTGAAAATTACAAAGTTTTAAATGAAGTTGAAAGATAAATGCATAAAAAGAAAGGACAAAGGTGGGATGTAATCATTTCAAAGAAATTATAATCCATTTCCTGACACGACAGTCAGTTGGTATCGAACCATCAAATGTACTGAAATGTGGTTCAGGCGGGGTTTGAACCAAATCCTCTGTGGGGGAGCCAAGGACTGAGATAACTTGCCTTGTTCAGATACATGGCTAACGGCGTATTTGTATTTTTTGAAAAGTGTCATCTGAAACAGCAAGCCAACATTCATTTAGTCATTTCAGTGAAATTGTAATGCCTTTTCATGATATGATAGTCAGTTGATATACATTTATATCACAAAGCATAATTGCCATGGATATATTTGCAATGTACAGTCAGAGGTGGGATTTGAAACCAGAACCTGTGGGTTACTGGATAAGCACTTAACCAAGTAGGCCACTAATCAGTATCAATTGTATGATCAGTTGTATGTATGGAAGTGGGCGTGGGACTTAAAAAGTTCAACGTCATTCACATTGAAAATGAATGGGGAAAAGTTGATATTTAACATTAAATTGTGCGAGAACTGTAAGTAATGTGGAATCAGACGATATATATACACAGGCATGCATTTTTTAGGCAAGTTGATATTTGAACGATGTAAATTGGAAGCATTATGTGGGAGTTGTTTTTCGGACAAAAAACAGAATAAAGATCACCTGAGAGAATAAAAATCCGAATAAGATGGCCACAATAAATAAGCACGGAAAAAGGGGAAAAAAATAGATCAGGAAAGGCAGGCAATCCTTTTTCACAGCAGTCTGTAGTGTGAGCACAGCATGGTGTGATTTGTGTTTTGGTTGTACCTGTACCTGGCTCGAGTGAGGTCCAGCGGTCTAGTAACAGCCTGCCTCATCTTACAGCCATTAAAATAAAGCGAGTCTCCGTGGGCATGCGGTGACAGCTGTCCACATCCGCTCCCCACTCCTCCGCCCTGAATCAGCTGCCAACTTTCCGGAGACACGCTGCCCGACTCAAAGTTGTCCTTGATGGAGCTGGGCAAGTCTCTGCTGGAGAGGGAGCAGTCATCACCTGTTCAGGTGGGAGGAGAGGGGACAATGATGGAAATTGGTTTGTTGTGATCACATTGTAAGATAAAATAAAAATTGATGTTTTTGTATCCACGATGCGTAGACAGTCATATGAGGTGAATTTGTATTTAGCAGATTTTTTTTCTTTCCAGTTAGTGGCCCACCGTGATATCCCTCGTCACAGATGCAGACCACTCCACTTGTGCAGTAGCCGTGTCCGCTGCAGAGTCCTGGGCAGGCCTCGCCGATGTAAACGCGGTCCACCCCCCAGCTCTGACGCTCCCCCGTCCCCTCTTTTTGAATCCAGCGGAACTGCGTTGCCCTGGAAATAGACAACACATGACAAAGGGGACACAGAACTATATTGTTGACGTGCGGAAATACAAATGCAAGACAAAAAAAAATCAGTATGGCTTCAAAATAAAATCTCTGATTTGTTTCACAAAAAATGTCATTTGTAATATTACTTACGGAAAACTTACAGAGAAAACAAATGACTATGACTTTTTTTTTTGTAGAATACCGATACCAGTTATTGGTGCCGATACCAGCCTTATTTTAAGGTAATGGTACTCATAAAGGCTGCCAATATCAGTATCAGCTGCCATCTCTTGGCCATTTTACCATCGGGAACTAAAGGCATATATGTCTGACAGATGCCCAATAAGATGCAATTAATGTAAGTATTTCTGTAGAAATAGGAATAATAATAATAATAATAATTAAAAAAAAACAGCAAATAAAAAATTGTCATTAATGTCATACAATTTTAAGGAAAAATGCTACATTGCTAGATTGTTTTTTTTCCCCACAATATGATCCTCACAATATGATATCATTACAATATTGTGGGGAGGTTAGCGATATATATATATATATATATATATATATATATATATATATATATATATATATATATATATATATATATATATATATATATATATATATATATATATATATATATATGTATATATAAATGTTAGAGCTGTCAAATGATTAAATTTTTTAATCAGATTAATCACATCTTAGAATTTTGATTAATCATGATTAATCACTGACTTAAAACGGCTTTTTTTCCCCAACATATTTTGCCCGCTAAATTTGAAGCGCACCTGTTATGTGTTAATTTTTTCAACATATAATGTTACAAGGACATCTTCAAAAATTTATATCCCCTGCACACGCTCATCCTGCTTTTTCTAATCAATTATTTGCATAATTTAAAATGGGAATAAATTACCTACAGCATATGTAAACATATATTAAATGCTTTACTTTAATGCATGTAGTTATGTTTATTGCTCAAACTCCAACAGCTACCTTTAATGTAACCATGCGCTGTCAGCTAAAAAGGATCATCTGCGGTCAAAATGAATAGTGTGATTAATCTGTGGTATTGATTAATGCGATAATTTTTTTGTGATTAATTAATTAGTTAACACTGTAACTTTGACAGCACACACACACACACACACATATATATATATAATAAAAGCTCACGATATAAAAAAAAGAAAAAAAAAAGATATCGCATAAAGCACGATATTGTGATTTTGTACATGACAGCAGTCACAAAAAATAGGCTTGGCCATTCATTTTGTTTTAATTGTCTCGTCGACAGAATTCTAATTAGCTGAGGTCATATTGACACTTACTTGCTGGTGCATGCAAATATTGCGAATCAAGTCTTTGTGGGGCAACTCAAACATGTTACGGCCCCTTCTTGCGTGGGTCTTAAACGTTGGCAAGCCGAAACATGGCTCATTAAAATTAAACAGCATAAATAAACTAACCACCAGAGGGTGCTAGATTGCACAAATGGAAATCAATTAAACAGATGAACTGCTTTTAATATCAGCACATGACATGGCAGTTTTAATATGAGAATATTGCCCTTATTATTAATCCCTAGTATTGGTGACTACTCAAGAGTAAGAGTACACTTACTTGCATCGGTCTGGGAAAAAAAAATCCTGGAACAATACTGACTTAGCTTTTGTACACTTCTGTCTCTCCCTCTCTGTTTGCATCCATTTTGTTCAATGAAATAAATTACCCAGCCCTACCCTGAAGAGACGTGGTCAGGCAGTTGAACGGTGACTCTGGTCCATGTTGAGCTGTTGACGGGACTGTAGATGGTGGACTCGTGGAATTGGAAGGGGGAGCAGCCCACATTGTTGACTGAGGAGGGGAGGCACTCAGACTGTACCAACTGCCACGAGTCAGACCTGAAAGGGGAGCGTGGAAAATATTCAGTTCCATATTAAACACTGTCATTGTTATGTATCAGTAGCTACCTTGCATCCTTCCTGTACTGCAGCAGGACAGAATGATGGTCCTGACATGTGTCCGCCTCACAGCCAACTACTATCTACATTAATGAGAGATCAACATAAAACATCACACCAATGAAACACACAGACAAGAGTTGCTAAAGCAGATGCAGAATTGTTTAAATACTTGGAACTGTAAAATATATCCAGGTTGCACTATCAGTTCTCGAGTGGCGAGGATGTTATGCGTCCGGTCTTGGTTCTTGTTGGGCCAGTAAAGGTGGAACGAGGGGTTTCCACAGAAGCCAGCAGTTCGCACAGCATTCGGGTAAAAGCTCCAGCTTTCCTCATGAGATACACCCTCTGAAAAACACAACAGAAAGGGACCTGCTTACCTTTTGCCCAGTAAACTTTTTTTTTTTCACTTCATAGACTTACCGTCATCAAAGGTGTCGAGCAAGGTTGATGGATTGATGTCTGACCCTCCAACTAAGATGTTGTCTATAGCCCACTGAGCTCTCTCCAGACTGGGAGAGGCCAAGCCCGAGGACATAGTAAAAGGCTGCCACCAACGTAGGCGAGTGGCGTTAGTCAGGGCTCCCTCCGGCAGGACGATGTAATCTCTCCTCACAGACACGTATTTCAGGTAGTCCATCTCGTGCAGTAGGATCCACGACACACCTGAGGAGCATACGGACACGTTCGCAGAGTGGGAGAAAAAAGGTGACAAACGATAAAACCTTTTTTTTTTTTTAAAGCACACCTCCATCAGACGAATAGTCTAGCAGCACTCCCTCTTTTCGACATGTTGGACGGTGGCACATGGACATGTTATTCTCACTTCCAATCCTGGCCCAGTACTCCACAAATCTAAAGCCACAGAAAAGATCATCTCAAATCCATCACCACATTAAAAATGACAAGGAAAATAGTTTGCAACCACAAAACATGTTGCCAGACTCCAATACTGACTTAGCTCCCCGAAGGTCCAGGTCGGCGGTAACAGCTTGTCTGGCGTCAGCTCCTCCAAAATAAAGGGCTGTACCCTCGACCAACACACCACAGTCTGTGCAGGGTCGACCTCCTTCTAGAACCTGCCACTGAGGCCCGGCTGCTCCTTCCCAGTCAAAACGTTCTTTCAAAGATGCCTGCGGGGGGAAAGATTGATTAACTCATTGACTCCCAGCCATTTTCACTGAAGCAACCCCCTCCGCTCCTGGCTGTTTTACTGGATTTTGACTAATTTTGAAAGACCCACAAAATATTGTGTTCTATTGCTATAAAAAATATGGAACCTGACAAAAGAAAGATTAGAGTCTCCTCTTTCATCAGGAAAAAAACATATTTGTATCTGCGTCCGTTTTCCAGCAATTAGCATTAAAATATAGCTAAGTTTAATCAAAATTCACATTCCTGGTGAAAACACCAATCAAAAAGGGCTTGTTGCAACATGGCACTGGCTGATTTCTTACACTCTGCTGCCACCTACTGGATGTTTTTTGTAATAACAACCAGTGCTTTAAACCACCTCTTCATGTCAGAAGCTGCATCAAAACCTTCTGTATGTTTTTGCATTAAAGAAAAAATAAATAAAAATAAAATAACATACAGAAATGTGTAAATACGTTTTTGGGAGTGAAGTATAAATGATTGAAAACCGTATTTACACGTTTTTGGGTTTGAGAGATCAAATACACATATCCTTCGGATTATAGGGCTACACATTGTTGACATGGACTGGGAAGCCAGCATTTTCATATGAACAGAATTTTGATCCCATGGTGGAAAAGAAAATAGTTTGAAAATAAGAGAAACAACTTCAAAACGCCACTTTGAAAGGCAGACACTACCTTCAGTGCTGTACTGGCGTAGCAGTTTGGTCCGGTAAATCCTGGGTCACAGAGGCAGCGTTGATCCAAACAGTCTCCGTGCCCGCCACAATGGCTCTCACATGCTGGCCCGATATAAAAATTCTCCACACCCCACTGAACGTCTGAGTGCTGCTGGTAGAACCTGAAGCGCACTGAACTAAAGGACAGGAGAAGCAGGCTGAATCCTTTGGGTCATGTAAAGAGTTTAGTCAAACAACATGCATCTGCCTTTTCCAAGATTTATATGACACAAGTTTAAATCATTGATGTTGTAACAATAAATAGATCTATCAATAATGTAGCTCATGCATGACGCATGAAATATTAAGAGAAGCATTGCATGTTTCGAAATGTCTTGACCTACGTGCCAGCGAGGCCGTCAGGCAGGGGATAGACAGCCCGCTTCCATCCCTCCGCGGGGAAGAAGACTGACGGCTGCGAGACGTGTCCTCCGCAGCGGGGATCGGCAGGGAGACACTGAGGGACCAGGTACTTCCACGTCACTCCATAGTCTGCAGAGTACTGAACATGGACCTGTCTGTCCGCGGCACGATCTGGCACGACGCAGCCCACCGCGATCTGTAGGACACGTGTGAAAAATTGTTGCCGCAACATTCGGTCATCAGTACCACGGCCTGCGCAATGTAATCAACATTACCTGTATATTCTAATGTTTGTCCTCATAGGAACACAACTGACTTTGGGTATCGTCCCCCCATTTTATTAATACTTAAATCTGGTGATATCGGAATATGGGATGCAGGCCAAAAATGACCTACTTCATCCTTGAATTCGGCCCATTGGGCATTTATATTATCAAAGTCCTGCAATATTGTTGTATTATGAACATGAATTGTTTAACTGATTCACTGAACAATAGTATAAAAACATTAACATAAACATTTTAAATATGCATGTACCGGTAATGTATTTATGTCAGTAAAGTGGGTAAGTAAAATGTTTACTGGTATATTGATTTTCATGATGATTTTGTACTACTTATTTATTTGCTTAATTTTCTGTGCATGATAAAATGTGATAAATTCCATCCATCCATCCATCCATCCATCCATCCATCCATCATAAATATAGTTATTGTGAATAAAAAAAGTTCAACTATAATTTGACATTTACTCTTTGTACTTTAGCTTTTTATTCTATTATTTTTGTGAATTGACTTAAATGAAATAAATTATAATTCGGATTGGGAGCGTACCGATACCAGGTATCAGTATCGGCCCGATATCTGGTCTTTTTTTCAAGGTATCGTACCCACGATGGCGGCCAGTACCAGCATTGACCACCCTCTTGTGGCCATTTTAGAATCAAGAACTAGAACTTAGAAAAATAGAAAGTTTCCATTAATTTAATGCAAATTCAAGGACAAATTATACACTGGGATATATAGATGGTTCTTTAAAATTATTTGTCATTGTTTTTTGGGGAAATTTTATTTAGCAAAAGTAGTAGTGGTATCAGTACTTGGTATCGTATCAGTGACAACTCAAGGGTTGAGTACTTGTAGTAGTATCGGTCTGAAAAAAGTGTTATCTAACATCCCTGAATTATAATCACATTAATAAAATGATAATGCATTATTTTATTAACTAATTTTACATACAAATTTGAACATTTTATTTATATATTTTACTGTACATACAATTGATGTGGCCCATTGAAAAATCAAACGTGTCCCTTGAGCACAAAAGTTTACCCAGCATTGCCATAGAGTGAACATGTGTATTCTTTTCTTATGAATTACCTTGAACTGCATGACCCAACCCTTCTCAGGGATTATATCGTGCGTGACAGCGTAGACCTCTCTTCCATCAGCATTGCCACACGCCATCACTCCATCAGGGGAGCTGCAGAAACGCTGCACTGAGCAGTCCTCTGAGAACAACCAATGGTCGCTCACTGACAACAAAACAAACCAACATGTTCTCATTCTGATTTTTTATTTCTCGTTTGTTAGAATGAAGCTTTGATTGAGATATTCAAACCAACTGTGTCGTACCAATTGGGGTTTCCTCTAGCTCGGTCAGGTCACTGTTTGGTCCTGAGGTTTCATCAGCGGGAGCTCTCTCATGGTTGGGCAGCGCCACGCCGCCAAATGTGTCGGAAATCTGTGCCCGCATGTCTGAACCCGCGATGAGGACGTTATCCAGAGCCCAGTCGCTCTGGTCCACTCCGTCGTGCTGAGGCTGCCACCAGCGCACACGCACGCCTTCTTGTCGGGCAGCAGGAGGCAGCAGAACATTCACAAACCTGAAGACATCATGGCAAATAACAGATTGCACACATGATCCTCTTGGTTCCACTCATAGAAATGACTACATTTAAAGGCACTCACCCAGGTTTTGTATAAAGATCATAGAAAATCTCTGTCAGCAGATGCCAGTGGATTCCTCCATTCAAGCTGTATTCCAGGAGCACCCCCTGGTTACGATTGCTAGGTGGGATCATGCAGCCGTACATGAAGTAGAATTGGATGAATTCCGCGTTGGTCAGGTTGAGGTCCACCGTCACCAACTGACGGCTGCAACTCTGCATCGAGGTACAGAGTAGACAACATTGCATACTAAATGAAGAAAACAATACGAGACAGGAAATACTTACACCACTAAAGTGCAGCGCAGCTCCAGAGGCCACAGCTCCGCACACGGTGCTGAGTTTCCCACCAGTGAGTGTGTGCCAGTGACCCAGTGAGGGAGCCCGACTGAAGCTGTCCTTCAGCTGGGAGGGGAGCAAAGCTACCGGCTCATCGCAGTACTCACCGCCCCACTCTTGATCACACCTGATGAGGATACAACATGTGGTTCATTAGGATAATAAAGTCATGGATGATTCATAATAATAATTAAATAGAAAACAACTACACGCATCCACTGTAGAGTAATATATGACAATGTGACACGTCTCATTCTCTGTACACTGCAGGTCCAAGTGCCCATTTCCAATTTAATGCCTATATCCATGCATTTTTTTTTAAATCTTTCACATTGCCATGACTTTTGAAGAGGAAGAATCTCTGAATTGTGTCACATGAAGCATTCAGTGTAAATCCAGGCTTAGAAACAAAGACTGACATACTGTATGTTACTTACACACAGGTGCTCTGTTGGCACCGTCCGTGTCCAGAACACATATCTGGACAGCCATCTCCAATATAGAGGTTATCCAGAGCCCAGGTCTGCTGCTTATCAAATGGAGCCTGCTGGAACCAGCGGAATCTTGTGGCTGGAGACCTACAAACAGTTATCCATTTAAAAAAAAAAAAATAAAATAAAAAAATAAATAAATAAAAAAAAAATTCTATATATATATGTTTTATATATATATATATATATATATATATATATATATATATATATATATATATATATATATATATATATATATATATGTTTTATATATATATATATATATATATATATATATATATATATATATATATATATATATATATATATATATATATATATATATATATATATATATATGTTTTATATATATATATATATATATATATATACATATACAAAAGTAAAATATGATTTGTGAAAATATAGGCGTGATTCTTATTAATGCCTCAAGATTATACCAAAGCCCTGGCGACAGGAAGTAGTAATTGGTGTCAAGGAAGTATTGTTGAAGTGATACATCTCGATTGAGTGACTCAGATTTTTTATGTTAGTGGAAATTCAGAGTCTGCAGCATGTGCATTTCTGTGCACAATTTTAAATATTTTTAGAGGGGGGGGGTTTCAATACTGAGGATTTTTACAATTTGCAGAATTACTATACTGCACACTAAAAATCATTTGTTACGAATAGTAGTGTCAAAATTAGCATATTATTATTGAGTTAACTTAAAACTTTATCGCCACTAATTTTTATTTTTTTTAACGATTACATACGTGCCCTCTTATTTGGGCTTAGTTGCGGTCACAGTGTAGCAGAGTAAGCGGACACAACCACATATAAATTACCATCCAGAACTGCACTGTACTGCAGCTGATTTAAATAGAGAGGATGGGAGAAGTCTAGAGGAGACAACAACATTGTTGGCGTTGCCATTTTAACTCTGCACATGCTGCCATCTCTTCCTTCTTCAAGACCATGGGGCGCATGACGTAGGAAGATTGGACTGCTGGATATGGTGAGCATTCATAATTTACTCAGGTGTCATGAAACACCATGAAACACCAATACCACCTCGTGACTGAAAATTTCTACTCACATTTAGCTCTAAATCAATCCAACCTCTATTTATGAACCACTTATACTTAATTACATTTTTTGTGTGAATGTTGAAAGTCTGGTTGGAACAGACTTTTGTCCAAGTTCAGTTTTTAATAATAATCAGCTTTCACATGAAATTTCTCCAGAAATTCCACAGTGTCTAGTAGGCCTATCAATATAGCACTCTTCGTCCATTAAAAATGCAACATAGTGCTTAAATAGATCAAACCCGTCAATGGAAATAAGCATCAAAGTACTCAATGTTTTACACTTTTTAAGAATGTATCTCTTTAACTTCAACTATGAATTACTGCAAAACAGCTGTATCAAAAAAGTAAAAAAATACTCTAGATTTGTATAAACATTTGTCCAGTTGCATGTTAACAAGATCAGTGGTCCCCAACCAATGGTCCGTGGCCCGATATCATTCTGCGGGCCATTTGGTACTGGGGCACACAGAAATACATACAAAATATTTTATTGTACATTTTGAACAAATATCAAACGTGTGATTAATTTGCAACTATTCATAAGTTAACAATGGAACTCATGCAATTAATTCCGATTAAAAAATTGTAATTGACTGACAACCCTAGTTACAAGAAAGGAGCAGCACTCACCTTGCGTACGATGGGATATGTAGGGTCACCCGACCCCACTTGTTGTATGTATCCGAAATGAGCAACCTCTGCAAGGTGTAGGAGGAGCAGTCGGGGCTTGTCGGTAAACAGTCTCTTACAACAGGTTGCCATGTTAGACCTAAATCCAGAGAGTACTCCAGCTCCACAGCTATAATAAACCACAGAAACAGTAACATGTATAATGTTGAGGCTCACCTTTTCATACCGAATATTTTTATCTTTATGTCTTGTTACTTACAGTAGCAGGAGTTGGTTACAGAGCAGGATGCAGAAAAGTCAAACTGGATGAAGGCATCTTGTCCCAAACTGATGTCTGTGGTTACAGCATAGCGAGTGTTGGACTTCTCTATGAAAGCAAAAGCGGGTCCATCCGAGCCACAAACTGGCATTCTGGTTCCTCCTGGGTGGAGGAGCCATGAGCGTCCATCGATAGAGGAGAAATCATCTTCCAAAGGTCCCCAGCCACTGGCACTACCACCAACCACCACCTGATGTATGCAGAAAGTTCAAATGCATAAAGTGTTAAGTTGCATTTGGTTGACTGAGGCAAAGCCATTGTTGCCCCCCTCGCCTCACAGTACCTGGTCAATCACCCATGGACTGTAAAACTGCCCGTTCTCAGAAGGCTGCCACCAGCGCAGGCGAGTAGAAGATGTGCGAGCGCGCAGCGGGATCTCCAGGGCCACCAGGCGAGCCTGGTTACTGCTGTTGCTAAAGAGAAATTCCTGGAGGAGACCCCATGTCAGACCTCCATTCAGAGAGTACTGCAGCAGAACTGGCTGAGAGCGAGGGTCCGGTGCTGCCTTACCGCAGCCAAGACGGAGGAAGAACTGAACAAACCTGGCGCAATTGACAATCGTGATTACAGTCCTTCCAACTTAGGCACGTAAAATTGAAAAAATATGTAACAAATTAGGGATATTGTGGGACAAGTCTAAACATACCTGGCATTCGACAAGTCCAATTCATTGGTGACTAACATGCGTAGCCCATCCTCACTGAAGAACAGATGGTTCCCACTGGACATGATGCCACATTTTCTGGATGGTTTACCACCACTCAGCTGCCTAAAAAGGTCAACATCCACTGCTCCGCCTACATGTAATTAATATTGTTTTGTTACATACATTTTTTAACTACAACACAGCTCCTGAGAGACTGTTGCTATTTGGCAGTGTACCTTCAAAGTCTTCCTTGAGGAAGTCAGGGTTTGGAATATCAGGCACAGAGCAGTCACTTCCAGAGTAGCCAGGGTCACACATACAATGTGTGCCCCCTACACACGCTCCATGACCGCTGCACATGTCCTGACATTGAGGGCCAATATAGACATTGTCTAGAGCCCATGTTGGAGGAGCCGATCCAGTTGAAAAGAAGCCTTGATACCAACGGAATCTTACAGACCTTTAGGGACAAAGTCCAAGGACAAATAGATGGTAAGAAAATACAGGAGAAGAAGTAGAAGTAGAAGTAGAAGTAGAAGTAGAAGTAGAAGTAGAAGTAGAAGAAGTAGAAGTAGAAGTAGAAGTAGAAGTAGAAGTAGAAGAAGTAGAAGTAGAAGAAGTAGAAGAAGTAGAAGTAGAAGAAGTAGAAGAAGTAGAAGTAGAAGAAGTAGAAGAAGTAGAAGTAGAAGTAGAAGAAGTAGAAGTAGAAGTAGAAGAAGTAGAAGTAGAAGAAGTAGAAGTAGAAGTAGAAGAAGTAGAAGTAGAAGAAGTAGAAGTAGAAGTAGAAGTAGAAGAAGTAGAAGTAGAAGAAGTAGAAGTAGAAGTAGAAGTAGAAGTAGAAGTAGAAGTAGAAGAAGTAGAAGTAGAATAAGTAGAAGTAGAAGTAGAAGAAGTAGAAGTAGAAGTAGAAGAAGTAGAAGTAGAAGAAGTAGAAGAAGTAGAAGTAGAAGTAGAAGAAGTAGAAGTAGAAGTAGAAGTAGAAGAAGTAGAAATAGAAGAAGTAGAAGTAGAAGAAGTAGAAGTAGAAGTAGAAGTAGAAGTAGAAGTAGAAGAAGTAGAAGTAGAAGAAGTAGAAGAAGTAGAAGAAGTAGAAGTAGAAGAAGTAGAAGAAGTAGAAGTAGAAGTAGAAGAAGTAGAAGTAGAATAAGTAGAAGTAGAAGTAGAAGAAGTAGAAGTAGAAGTAGAAGAAGTAGAAGTAGAAGAAGTAGAAGAAGTAGAAGTAGAAGTAGAAGAAGTAGAAGTAGAAGAAGTAGAAATAGAAGAAGTAGAAGTAGAAGAAGTAGAAGTAGAAGTAGAAGTAGAAGTAGAAGTAGAAGAAGTAGAAGTAGAAGAAGTAGAAGAAGTAGAAGTAGAAGAAGTAGAAGTAGAAGAAGTAGAAGAAGTAGAAGAAGTAGAAGAAGAAGAAGAAGAAGAAGAAGAAGAAGAAGAAGAATTATCTGGTGAGGCTGAACTGGTGCTCACCCGCAGAGACGCAGCTTTCCAAAATGTATGACCTCTCTCCTCCAGCCCTGTGTGGTGCCTGGGAAATAGACACTGGCCGGGTGGAGCTCGGTGGAGCATAGGGAAGATAGCTGTGGCCCACCAGCACACAGCGGCACCAGCAAGTGCCACGTGGCACCAAAGTCCCGCGAGAATTCAAGTCGCACCGGATGGGCCGATGAGCTTTCAGCCGTGCAGCCAACATTTATCTGTGGCGAAAACAAGACATCAGCCAGGATTGCCCGCCCTGATTTATGCCTTCAGTCAGTGTGCTGATTGTTACTTTGGGAAAGAAGTGATCAAGACTGTTCGCGTACCTCGAACTGGATGATTGTGTTCTCATTTACGTCAATGTCCCTGGTGGTGATGGAATGCTCCCCCAGCTCGCTGGAGACAAACACCATAGCTGACTCATCCTCCTCTCTGCAACACAGACACACAAACAAAAAGATTAGTCAAGGTTAAAACCATCCGTTTTGTGGCTCATATCACCCTTGGGTCCACTGATTAAATGGGAAATGTGGATATGCAAAATGAGACTTAGTATTTGTAAACATTCAAAGTGAAAGACTTTTCTTACAAGCCAGTTTTCTGGTAGGGGCAATAGAGGCCGCTGTTGCCCCCCGGGTGGAACAGCCAGTTGGACTCATTCGGGCCTTCTTCAAAGCTGTCTATGACCACTAATGGGTTATGCAAGGAGCTACCATCGATGATGAGATCATCGATCACCCACACCTCCTCCTTTTTACCTGTTGGACAACAAATGAACTATATTATTAAACAAATTAATCCTCATGTAATCCTCTGGCATTTTGTATGTTTTTTTGTGTGTTTTTTTTTGTTTTGCAATTTTTTTTTTGCAATTTCGCAGATGTTTCCTTTAGTAATAAAAAAAAAAGTCTGAGGTCTTTTACTTTTGCATAATTTTTACACCATGGCTGAAAATGTATACACATAAAACACGGCTGTTTATATATTATATATATATATATATATATATATATATATATATATATATATATATATATATATATATATATATATATATATATATATATATATATATATATATATATATATATACATATATACATATATATATATATATATACATATACATATATACATATATACATATATATATACATATACATATATACATATATATATATATATATATATATATATATATATATATATATATATATATATATATACAGCTGTGTTTATACTGCTGTTTATACAGCTGTGAGATATTTTTTGTTTTTAGGATTTTAATCATTTGAAATGAAGTTTTCTTATTTGAATTATTGTATGTTTTTTACAAAAATAAAAAAAATAAAAAAAATAAAAAGGAAATTGTTTTCCATAGTTGGATGATATACTGTGTAAGTGGGATATGTCAAAGATTAGCGACAAAATTGACTTGACGGCATTCATATTTTTTTTAGTTTAGTTTAGTTTTAAAAGTTTTAAATCTTCCTTCTGGACATGTTCACGGGAAAAAATACCTCACTGACTTCTACTAAAACCACAGTTTGTTTGTTTTTTCTCTGCCATTCGAGTCTAAAGCCAAGACTTCTGCAATGTCATCATTTCATTTAGAGAAGTGGTGATATTCAACCATTTTTCCAAAATAGTCAACTCGTAAAATTATTGCCACTTGCAAGTACATCCAAAGGGTAGTAAGTTTAAGGAAGGCACAATAATTGAAACCTAATCCATGAGGAATGATAGAATGTTTGAAAATCAATTTTCTATATGAATTTTTAATTGCTCTGCAATTGGCTAGCAACTAGTTTAGGGTGTATCCCGCCTACTGCCCGGAGCCAGCTGGGATAGGCTCCAGTGACCCTTGTGGATGGATCTGGATCGCAGTTGGATGAAACTGGTTTGTGTTTGCAGAATGTGACACACACAGAAAATGTTCTAATTTCATCGGATTTGATGACCATGATGATGGTGATCGTTCTGTTTTCAAAGGAGAGATTTTTGAATGCCAATGTGTCTCCTCACCACTGTTGTAAGGCTGCCATAGTCTGAAGCGAGTGGCGTTGGTCTGAGCACTGGCGGGCAGAGGCAGGTGAAGGAACAGAGTGTCTGTGGAAGCTGGGAAGTAAAACTCGTCCAACAGCAGCCAGCTGATTCCCCCATTCACTGAGTACTGCAGCAGCACTGAGTGGGAGCGCTCTGGTACACCTAGAAAATACCATGAAAATGACAGTGACATGATTAACTAGACGTGAAATTTCTGGTGAAATTGCGTGTGATTGCGCAGGACTATTCTTGACATGTAAACTTCAGTGACATGGTGTGTGATTGTAGTATTTAATAATGTGGTACAATACTGAAAGCTGTCATTGAATTTGCTGATGTTGAATGAATTAATTTTGTTACTGATTATATGGAACAATATTGAAAAAATAAAACAAAGAAATAATGTGGAATGGCACTAAATGTAATGGTTGTTTACTAATTGGACAATGATTATTATATCAAATTGAAGTTGGACTGAAATCTTCTAAGGCATGTGCTTTAATTGACTTGGTAAAAGCCAAGAGACACTACGTAATTGTATTGAATAAAGTGGAATAATACTGAAAGGTGTCATTGAAAATGAATGTGGATTTTATGGCTTTAATCCACATTTAGGTGATGAAGTAATACATTTCATGATGTGATATTTAGTGTATATGCATATCATTTACTGCATTGTGTAAATTGACACATTTGGTATCTACAGTTAGAGGTGGGATTCAAGCCCTCAACCTCTTGGTAACTGGACAATGCACTTGACCAACTGCTCCACCGTATCAGTATCAAACACCTGGGAATAATGCTGAGTGGTATTTAAGGGAGTGGAATGCTGACAGAAAGTTGAATATCTGATGATTTGGAAATGTTTGATATTTAATATTAAATTGTGTGAAAACTGTACGTATCTTGAATGAGGTTGGTGTGAATCTTTAGAGCAAGTTGAAATTGGAATGGTGTAAACTGGATGTTGTATGCGGAAGTTGAAAGAAGACAAAAAAGTGAGCAGAATACTGTATATGAAAATGTATGATAAAGCATCGGAATTACAAGTATGACGGTTTTCAGCATTCACACAATTAACAAGACAAAACAAACCTTTTGTGATGAACTTGAAGGAGAATTGAATGTAGAGAGTGTTTGTGCAATCCAGATCCCTTGATACTATCATACGTAGACCATCCTGCAAAGAGAACAATTCTTCAGACGACAAAAGCCTTCCAAGGGTCAAAATGCAAAATTGACTTTGAAGACATTTACCCCTTTAAAAATGAGGGCAGTTCCAGATTTAAGGGGCTCCCCACTCAGAGTTCCCCTCTCAGCTCCATAAACTTCCGGCCAAGTCTCCTGCTGTAGGTGATCATTGAAATCTTCCCTCAAAACAGACGGGAGGGGGGTGGAGGGCACACAGTGTGCACCCTCATAACTTTTGTCACACCTGAGACAGGGTGAGAAGTTCTCAACATGGATTTACTGACATAAAGCAAGCATATCCAATTGAAAATTCATGTTTGACTTACACACAGCGTCCATTGTCACACAGACCATGACCAGAGCACATCCAAGGGCAACCTGGGGCAAGCAACACGTTATCCAGAGCCCAACCTTCAGCCCCCGGAGTAAAATGGGTTTGGATCCAACGGAATCGAGTTCTTGGAGAACTGAGGTATCAAGAGCAACAATTAAGCATTGACAAATATATTTACGTAAATAGAGTCGTAATTAGGGGTTGTGTATCGTTCATACTTAGCAGCACTTGGCAGGTACACAGTGATCCTCCTCCAGTGTTTGTACTGTGTCGACGTATAGATGGAACTTTGAGTGTAAGCAGCGCAACCGATAGCTGGGGGAACACACTCCGGGGTAATGAGGGACCAGTGACGTCCGCAGTCTGTGGAGTATTCCAGGCGCACTCCGTGGGAAAAGGACGTGGACTTGCTGCAGCCCATACTCAGCTCAAACTGCAGGAAGGAAGAACCCGACACCTCGAAGTCCCAGCTCTCCGCGTACCTTGGCTTTTCTGCAAGGCGAGTACAAAATTCCCATGAAAAAATGAATTCATTTCAAAGCACGTTATGAGAACTTTCATTCAAGGTGACATTCAGTGCTTGTCAAATAACTCATGCTGTGTACTTCTAAAAGAATAAGCCCAGTTGAACGCATTATTTACAGGAAGTAAATGCGCTCACAGCTTGGTGCGCTCATAAAAAACAGGCAGGACGCTCAATCAAGTTTGCCCTCATTTATAATGCGCCATTCATGGCGCCACAGTAAATGGGTGATTCAGTTTTGGCCTATTGTGAGTTATGTTGCGCTGAGGCCATTTCACTGCTGGTCTTTCTCAATGCCGCATAAATAGAAAATGTAATTGGAATGAACTCTTAATGCACGCGTGCAATTTGGGTGTGTTTGTTTGTGTGACTCACTATCGATGGCTTCAGAGTTGAAAGTCATTGCCGTGTCCAGGGACAAACAGTCCACAGTCACCTCCCCGCCCTGAATGCGGTACCAGTTGTGCCTCAGAGGTGTGGTGCCATCAAACTTGTCATGGAAACCAGTTCTGGAGCTGTCGTTCATACCAATTAAGACATCATCCAGAGCCCACTGGGCTGAGTGTTTCCCTGAAAACATGACCCCCAAAAAACAACACAATAAATCAAAGAAGGAAAAAAAAAAATGGCTTTAGTTTACTGTACCCTTTCCACTAACCTTGCTGGGGCTGCCACCACCGAAACACTGTGTAAGGCGATTTGGCATGTGGTGGCAATTCAATAGTCACCACTTGCGGCTCCAAGAAGGAGCTGAAATCCAGCTCACGTAGGAAATGCCACTGGACGCCATTGTTGGTAGAAAACTGTACAAGGATACCTGATGACAAAAAAACAAAAAAAAACTCATCACAACAGAATGATCCAAATGACCAACACTATACAATTGTTGCTGTGTACCTTCATTGCGTGATCGGGGCCTGGTGCAAGTGGGTCCCAAACTTTTACTGCCTATTCGAATGTAGAATTGCGCCAACCTGTACATTTACGAGAGAAGATTTGAAATCATGCTCTCGACTGGCTCAAAAACTTGAAGGCATGAGAATGGATTCCACCCACCGAGTGTTGGTCGTGTCAAGGGGCACTGTGCGAGCCTCCCTCCTTCCAGGGCTGCTGAAGTAAAGAGCCTTCCCCTCACTGATGATGCCGCAACCACCTCCTATTTGCCCTCCACTTAAGCTCTGCCAAAGTGGACTTAGCTTGCCCTCAAAGCCCTCAGTCAGCTCAGTGGGACCGGCTACGGCTGGGACACAACTATCCTGTTCCACTATGGGGGGAAAAAATAGGAACAAATGAAGTTGATTACCCAAAGACAAACACTTCAACTTCAATATCTCTATAAATGGCTTTACCTGTGTATCCCATGTCACAGAAGCAGACTCCAGAAATGCAATCACCATGCCCGCCACAATGATTCGGGCACGGCTCAGAGATGTACACGCCATCCAGCGCAAACGCTGGGGCATCTCTGTAAATGCTGCTCTCCTGGAACCAGCGGAACCGGGTTTTACTGGAGTAATGGAAGAAATAGTCAATTAGAAAAACACAAATAGTTCAGAGTAATATCCATAATGTATATCAAAAATATATGAAAATGCAAAATAGACCCAAGGTGGTTTCAATTTCACCTTGTGGTTCGATCAGGGGATGTCGTTAGTATTTGTCAACTGTGGACATGTGAAGCCCTTTGAGGCTATTTTGTGATTAAGGGCTATATAAATAAACTTGACTTGACTTGGCCCAATCTAACAAATCTAAAGTGTTGAAAATGGCTTGCTTTCATTGATGATGCAATGTTCATGGTTGAAAAAGTGACTATCTTCGAAGTACAAGGTTTTGGACTAACGTAAGTCAGATGTAAAATGGATTATTTTACTAATATTTTTCATTATTTACAATAACTAAATTAACCAATTATTAATTATTAAACAAATGTTATTGTTAAAAGCTATGGGGTGGAAAAGTCACGCATAAAAATATTGCAAGACTCTTGATAATGTAATAACACCTAGGGCCACAATTTTCCCCACCTCTACTTGTTACCATAACTACCGTATTTTCCGCACTATAAAGCGCACCGCATTATAAGGCGCACCTTCAATGAATGACATATTTTAAAACTTTTTCCATATATAAGGCGCTATAGTAGACGCTGGGGTTACGTTATGCATCCATTAGATAGTGCTGCGCTAAAGGGAATGTCAACAAAACAGTCAGATAGGTCAGTCAAACTTTATTCATAGATTAGAAACCAGCTTTCTGACAACTCAATTTACTTCCAAAATGAATAAACAGCTGTTTTATTATTTTCTCTGAGGTAAAGTATTAGTATTAGCTAGCGATCCAAGATGGTGGGATCTTCTGCACATGCGCGTCACCGATCGTGCAGGGTCACCGAATAGCGTCTTGACAGCGAGACCTGTTGCGGTCAAGATTCATCAATATTGATCCATATATAAGGCGCACTGGATTATAAGGCGCATGGTCAGCTTTTGAAAAAATTGAAGGCTTTTAGGTATGCATTATAGTGCGGACAATACGGTACCTGGCTGCAACATTGCGCGGAATGACCACAGTGACCCTGGTCCACTCTTCATAGTCCCCTGTGTTGTACACGGTGGGTTCTCGAAGCTCCCGGCCACTGCCTTCACAGTTCCCTGCTCCCGGGGATCCGGGATAACAGCCCTCCTTTACCAAGGCCCAAGTGCGACCTGCATCATGGGAGTACTGCAGCAGGACTGGGGCAGACGCACTGAACTCTGACTCACAACCTATGTTTAACTAACAGAAGAATAATGACAAATTATCAGTTAATACATATTTAACAGCAGTCTATGTCAGGTGTTGTTGCTTTCACCTTAAACTGGAGGGTGTAGCCAGCGCGGAGGGCAAGGTCCCTGGTGACCGCCACCCTGTCCCCATCAGAGCGGCCAAACACCATGGAAGATGCAGTCGGAGCACAGAAGCTGTTGTTGCTGTCCCTCTCCATCCCTTCGTTACCCAGCATCAGCCACACACTCATCTGGTTCAGCGGGTAGTCGAAAGCCGGCTTCTCATAGAAGTTCTAACAAAAGGGGTTTCGTCGTGTTCACAGCGCTTCAATCTTTCAATGTAATGTAGTAACACTGTACCTGTGGTAAAGTAGGGCTGGCCATAGGTATGATGTGCTTCTCTCGCTCAGATAAAATGATGACATCATCTATTGCCCACTGGTCATAGCCCTCTCCAGAGTGAAGAGGCTGCCACCAGCGAAATCTCGTGCAGGGGGTCTTCGAGGCCAAAGGAAGCTCGTAGTGGACAAAACTGTTCAGGAAAAGATCGCAATGATTAACTTGAAAGGAGCCGTTGTGTTAAGTTAAACGTAAGCGCTGTTCTTCCCACCGAGGCTTGGTGAAGTCTGTGAAGTACATCTCGGCGATGAGACCCCAGCTGATGCCTCCGTCATTGCTATACTGCAGCAGCACTCCCTCTTCCCTGCTGTCAGCCTGGTTGCAATCCGCCCAGTCTCCACCCACACGCAGATAGAACTGCACAAACTCAGCCCATTCCGTGTCCAGGTCCCAACTCACCAGCTGCCGCAGGCCATCCTGATAACACACACACAAACTTAACATGACAAATGATTCTTTGTAGCCATGCAACATTGAGGGTTCCGGTTAGGGTTGCTGTAGTTTTAAAATAGAATTTTTTTTTCCTTTTTTTTTTTTTAAATGAGCACCCATCAAGAAACTCACTGTGGGGGTTGGACCATACTATAATAATTATTCTGAAAATGTAATAAAATTTGCACTTAATGAGATTTTTAAATAAAACCTAATAATGTAATAATTAGAGCTGTCAAACGATTACATTTTTTAATCAGATTAATCACATCATAGAATTTTGATTAATCATGATTAATCACTGTCTTAAAAAAGCTTTTTTTTCCCCCAACATTTTTGCCCATTGCACACGCTCATCCTACTTTTTCTAATCAATTAATTATTTGCATAATTTAAAATGGGAAAAAATGACCTACGGCATATGTAAACATTTATTAAATGCTTTACTTTAATGCATGTAGTTATGTTTATTGCTCAAATTCCAACAGCTACCATCCACTGTCGGCTAAAAAGTATCATCTGAGGTCAAAATTAATAGTGTGATTAATCTGTGGTAATACAATGATTGTGATAATGTGCTTGTGAGTGTGGATGGTTTTTTCGTCTCTGTGTGCCCTGCGATTGGCTGGCAACCAGTCCAGGGTGTACCTCGCCTACTGCCCAGAGCCAGCTGAGATAGGCGCCAGCACCCCCCGCAACCCTTGTGAGGAATAAGCGGTCAAGAAAATGGATGGATGGCTGGATGGCTGGATGGATGGATGGATGACTGATATAATATTTTTTACCAATAATGTAATACCTCATTACATTATTGGGGATATTTTTTTTTTTTATTAAAACTGATAATGTGAAAAATTACAGATAATGTGATATGTGGTTCTTTTTTTTGTTTTGAGAATCTAAGTCTGTTATATGCATTAACAAAGCAAACATTGAAGTGTTAAAATTATGGTGTTCAATACTTCAGAGTGATCTCAACCCTCCAAAGTGTATTTTTAATAGGCCTACTGTCTAAGTTGATTAAAATTTAGGTCAGTTTTGGAGTTACTTGACTGGGATGATTTATTAACTTAACTCTGCAGAGAGTTAATTAAAGCATGCACCGCCCATTTGATTATATTTTGAGCATGCCTTGATTAATTCTCTGAAGAGTCGGTTTAACACTTAATGAATCAACTTTGTCAAATAACTACAACACTGACTTCAATTTAAATCCGACAGTGTTAAAAATACACTTTGAGGGTTGAAATCAACTCTGAAATGTTTAACGCCAAAATTTCAACACTCACATTTTTGCTGTGAATGTTATTATAATACAAACCAGGGTTTGTTTTATTACAGTATACAAAAGCAAAAATATTCAAGGACCAAATTTGGAAGTGATTAAAAATAAAATTTGGCTATTCTCTACCTTGCTGAAGTACAGGGACGAACCAGATGAAACCACCCCGCAGCCGACATCAGGGTTGACCACCTCCCCGCCGATCACTTCCTGCCAAGTGGCCAGCAGCGCATCCTGGGACTCGAAGTCTGAGAGGACACTGGACGAGAGCGGGGAGGAGGGCAAGCAGTCTGTTCCGGAGAAGCTGTCGTCACACCTGCCGTGGAAGAGCTTTAATGTATCAAAAATACAAACAAGTCCAATTTATGTACATTTTGTGACCTTGAAGGCTGACCTGCAGTGTCCGTGGTCACACCAGCCGTGACCGTGGCACATGTTAGGACATTGCTGGCCGATATAAATGTCATCTAGGGCCCACTCGTCCTGCTCTCCGTAGTAGTTCTGGATCCATCGGAAGCGTGTGGCACTGGACCTGAACACAGTACAAAAACATACTTTATGTTGTATAAAAGTAAGCTTTGAGACCGAGAATTGCTTTAGGAGCTGTCAAGTACATTTTCATGGAATAATACTGAAAGCAGAACTTGATCAAACGAACTACATTGATAGTAAGTGATAAATATTGTGCTTGTGCTTGCTTGTGCCGCTGTAGTCGTGACAAACGGCCCTAAAATCACCTCGGACCCACTTCTGATCATGACTGTTTTATGACCAAATTACAGCCATGACCCTTTGACCTATCACCACACTGCAGGAGATTAGAGGATGCTTATCTAGAAGTTAGAAGTAAGATTGGTGTGAAGGTCAGCGTGATCTGTGAGCTGTTTACGTGTGTCGCTGTATGTGCAACCTATAGCTGATGGTGCAGGCAATCATCATATGTTGGGAGGGATGACAGGCTCATGATGCCAATGTGTTCGGCAATGTCAACTGTGTGAGTAATGGAATGCTTTGCGGGCTAAAAGTTATATGCAGGGTCAAAGGTGGCTTCTCGTGACATGTTGATAACCTTGCAAAAATATATGTTGGCACTCGTTTTTTTTTGTTTTTTTTAACTCTACTTGAGTGAGCCACCCTGGACATAAGGAGGCAACAACATTTAGTGTGACATCATACAAAGAAGATGTGAGCAAAGAAAAAAACAAAGGCTAAAAATTGAGTTCTACTGAAAAGTGTAACACTTGGCTATAGGTGAAGGATGGTCAGCCTATTAAACAAATGACCCTTGTTGATGTGGCAATGGCTGCCCAACCTAACCTTAAAGAAATTGTCAGAATTTAAAGTGCAGAATTCCTACTTTAGTATTCCGTGCAGATAGATGCTTTTAAGTTTTGTTGCTTTTTACATGTTTCAACTTTTTGATTTCAGTCAGCATTTTTGTAAACATGCATATTGCCTCAAACTGATTTTCTGCTTTAATTATATTTTGGTACCATTGTTGTTGAAAATCACACTATAGCTAGTAATCAACTGATTCTTTGGTTTATTTACCACTTTTGATTATAAAAGAGGCGAATGAAGAGTAAGTGTGACAAATACAAATAAAATTAAGGTATTCTTTATGTAGAATATGTACATATTACAACGATTAAGCAGAAAGAACTGCTACTAGATCTACAAAGTGCTAATATTATTCCTAGTGTGTGAAGGCCACGCAGAGGTGTGTTGTGTTACCATGTCTTTTGAGGCAAAGACAGAGTGATGCGTCTCCATTTTGTGAACTCTGACGGGTGATACACGCTGGGAGCCGTAAACTCAGAGCAGCTTGGCATGCCAGGCAGACAAGCCTAAGTGATAGAGAACAAGCGCTGAAAAGAGAAGACACAACTATTCCTAAGAGACAGCACTGTCAGTATCTATTAGTCTCTCCATTTTGGTTCATTTTAACACTAGCGTCTCTAATCGCATCAATCAAGCAGCAATTAACACCTGAACACACTGTTACTGTACAATTGGAATTTGTCCCTGTGCACTTAAGGAAAAAAATGCTTAGCACAGAGATTTTGAGCTTTTTAAGACATAGAATATTTATATATCAAATGTGATCATATAGAAAAATCTCTACTCGCATATGAGAAGATAAGCTACTTAAAGATTAAAGTCTTACGTATTTGCTGAAAGGAGAGCCATTAAAAGTCATTAGCGATCGTTCTGATAACACAAAGTGCTGCATCTCATTATTTAAACAATATTTTATTAGAGAAACCCACATTCGTTATCATGAATACATTATATATTTCCTTGCTCCTCCAAGATACTTCTACAGGCTTTTATTAAGTCCATCCATGCATTTTCTATCCTGCTTATCCCATTCAGGGAGCTGGAGTCAGGAGAATGAAGGACGACACCTTCAGGTACTGTTTCAATATGTAATAATTCTAAAAACCAGTAAATGACATTAAGGGTGGGCACGACTCCTCTTTCTTACCTCTTTGACCAGGTGCCAAGTGAGGCCGTGATTGGTGGAGAACTCCAGGCGGACCTGCGTGTCAATGTGAGGGGACGACTCTCGACCGCAGCCCATCACCAGTGAGAACTGCAGACTGTAGGAGGCGCCAATCTGCATTGACTGAGTCTCCACATAGCGAATACTGGAACCAGGATTTGGCTCACCAGAGAAACTGGAGGGCAACATGAAGGAAAACAGATCAATCAATCCTCATCAGCCTTTTTCATGGCTGATTGGTTACAAGGTGACTCGAGGAAAACTCTCGTCCTACCTGAGCGTCCAATCATGCTTGCAGTAGGGCTGCACATGACCGAGGTAAAAACCAAGACTTTGCGTAACATCCAACACATTGCTGAAGTCCAGACTTATGGTGTTGAAGAGCACGGAGGTCATGCTGATTTCATCCAGCGCCCAAACGTCATGACCGCGACCGGAATGGTAAGGCTGCCACCAGCGGAACTGCACGCCAAACTTTCGAGCACCAGCTGCGAGCTCGACAGACACGATCCTAGAGAGAAAAATACAGTGTGCTGTAGTTCTAAATATTTTCTTGCCTTAGGGAGTGAGCCACAGTAACAACAATTACAACATTAATGTAACTTTAGCAACAGCACAGTTCAGACGGAAGCATACTAATTCCAGGCATATATGTTTTTCACTGTTGCACTGCACATATCAGTCAGCCACACTCCCCCCTTTTCTGGCCATTCCAGTGCCCTACTTTGTCTTCATTGCAAACATAGATGGCACTAACTGCCTCAATGGGTCCCGGTAGCCCACACAGCCAGCACACCATAAGTACTGCAGATATGAGTGCTAATTAAGTCTTGGGATCCCACTGGAATCCTAAAAACAGACAAACCTTGGCTCATGGAACCCTTGATAAGCGTAGTGCTGCAACAGAGTCCAGGTGATGCCGTTGTCCGTGGAGTAATGCAACAGGACACCCTCTCCTGCCTGGTCGGGAGCGGGGCAGGAGCTCAGGGTACTCCGGCTGCCCAGTCGGAGGGTGAACTGGAGGTATCTGGACAGATGAGAGCCACGGTTGCCTTGAAAAAGTAACTTTTCTGATTATTTGCTTTCATAAGTAGTTACTTTACTGATTACTTGCTTTAAAAAATAACATAGTTTAATGATTACTTGCTTTGAAAGGTTTGATTACTAGTTATCTTTACAGTTACATTTAGCAGATAATCACAATTCTGCTCAACATAAATATGACACCCAGTTTTGCCTCTTAATGGGAAGTGTTTTTCAGTGACGTTTAAGAACGTTTAATAAAGTTAGTTTTTATTAAAAATAAAATAAAGACAACAACCTTTTTGACTTATCGTTATTTTAATTTAAAAAAACAAAGTAATGATAATTCGAGTCCAGGCTCCGGCCTTCCTGGGTGGAGTTTGCATGTTCTCCCCGTGCCCGCGTGGGTCTTCTCCGGGTACTCCAGTCTCCTCCCACATTCCAAAGACATGCATGGCAGGTTAATTGGGCGCTCCGAATTGTCCCTAGGTGTGCTTGTGAGTGTGGATGGTTTGTCTCTGTGTGCCCTGCGATTGGCTGGCAACCAGTCGAGGGTGTCCCCCGCCTACTGCCCAGAGCGAGCTGAGATAGGCGGCAGCACCCCCCGCGACCGTTGTGAGGAATAAGCGGTCAAGAAAATGGATGGATGGGTGGAAGTAATGATAATAACCTGTTAAGAGCACATGTGTATGCAGAACATGAGTGTAAAATATGAGGAAAATTCACAAATAGTGACAAAGTCAAGTTGCTAAATGGCAGGAAAGGGAAAAGTTGTTCGAGATGGAGTGTGGTGCAGGGAGTAGGTGGTTACATAAACAGAAAGTCAGAGGTTGTGTGGAGCATCGAAATGATAGATGAGATGATTAAATAAATGAGGACTAAATTAAAGGAGCAAAGCAAAGGCAAAGGGACAAGTTTAAAGTGAGCAAGTTCATATGAAGTTCCCATTTGATCAGAGATAATCATCCTGCTATTTGGGTAATATTTACTATAATATCTAATCTTCAGTCGAAAGCCAGCAGAGCAGACTTCCACCTCTATGTCCTTGGCTGATGTGGACTTTCATTAGCAGAGCTGATTGTTCTTTTAGCCAGATGTTCTATGAGTCACAAAACTGGCATTAAAAATGGCCATCAGGTGGCACACAAGAGAGCCACAAAAGGCATAATCAATCTGACACAGATGCCATCTCGAACTTCATCATGACCAAATGTTTTCTCTCATCCTCTCCTGCCAGCTCTCTCATCCGCAGTCCAGCCCATAATCACAATTGTTCTCCTCCCCATTCCCCACCCAGCGCAATAAATATGATTGAAAGAGGGCGTGACAGGAGCATGTGTTGGATCAATCACAAGTGAAGACACCTGAGAAATGAGTTGTACTACTGCGCTCGTATACTCGAATTGTTCAGCCTTGGAGGAGGTCTGTGCATCGAGAACCAATTCATCAATTACCTGGCCTGAGAGCTGTCCAGCGGTGCAGTGACTAGGTGTCTCCTGCTGTCCCTGTTGAAGACCAGCGCCTTGCCGCTTGCTAGAACCCCGCAGCCAAAGCTGACCTCCGCTCCACGTAGGGAGGAGAAGCTGTGGTAGGAGGAAAGTCGTGGGCTGGAGAAACCCTCAGACAGGAAAGCCGGGAAAGTCTGGGAGGCCAGCTCACAGGCTGGACCACTGAAACCCGGGTCACATCTGGGTAAAAACAAGTTCAATGAAATTAAATAAGAAGGAAAATAATGAAGACTAATTCATACATCATAAATGCTGGAGAAAGTTGGTAACGGGATGATACATTCTGGAGGGGAGATCTTACTTGCAACCTGTGCGGGAACAATGTCCTCTCCCAGAGCAGAAGCGCAAACAGGCTGGACCAATATAAACTGAAGAATACACGTGGAAATTGAAAGGTGTTTTACTACAGTCATAAATGAATGAATGTGTCTTGATTGTAGTCATAAAGAGACATAGACAAGACTATTGTATAGTTAATCAACCACTTGTGACAATAAACAATAATGGGTGGATGTGGATACAATTCTGACCGTTGTCAATGGCCCACATGTTGCCCAAACCGGTGCCAGACTGTTTCCAGCGAAAGCGTGTGCTCTCTGTCAGGGCAGCATTGGGCAGAGGGATCGAAATCCTGGTCCATCTGCAGAAATGCACAACACGGTTCCAAGTGATGCATTGGAGTCCTCGCCAGATGCGTATTTAGCCCATTATTGGGGTGCTTCAGCACCCCCAAAATGAACAATAGCACCCACAAAATGTTAGGGCATCTATCTATCTATCTATCTATCTATATATATATATATATATATATATATATATATATATATATATATATATATATATATATATATATATATATATATATATATATATATATATATTATTTTTTTTTTTTACTGTGTTCTTTTTAAGAAGCTATAAAATTATATACTATATAAACCAATATAAACCATATAGTTTAAAAGTAATATTTAAATAACAACAATACAGTCTCCTCACCTCCTCCCCCAAAAAGCTCCATTTTTAAGTGTATTTTTATTTATATATTTGTATTAAAGACTAGGTTAAAAAGGCAGAGTGCTAAAGTCAATTTGTTTTGTTAAAATGTTTTATATTGTGTCTGCACTTCACCCATACAGACTTGTACATGCAATATTATTATTTTGCAGATTCAAGCGAATTTCTTTTTTAATGTGTATGTTAATGTATATATTTTTTTATGACATAGCACAGACAAGCAATATATATAGTCAGAAAACAAACAAGTCCAAGGTCCATTTGTGCTGTCCCTGTAAACTGTGGGGAACTGGTTTACTCCAGAAACATGCATACTGTTAATGCGTTTGTAGAGGAGCTGTTGTATCAAAAAGAGTACCCTTCCCCATAAATTAAAGTTAGGATATGTTTATATTTTACGATTACAGTCATTTTATCCTTTGCATAACATTTATTAGATTCCCACACAAATTTTGGAGGAGGAAGTACCCCAAAACCATATCAAACTATCTCGCCCCCACCCCTACGCCCCTCGCTCTTTGTAGTACCCAAGCACCCCTAAAAACATCTTTATAGCACCCCTAAACCTCTGATCCTAGAATTGCATCTGGTCCTCGCTCATTCAACTGGACGGTGAGCCCTACCCGCTGTAGTTGTCCGAAGAGTAGATGGAACTGTGAGGTAGGTGGGGTCCTGCACAAAGCTCCGGTAGACACTCGGTGTGGAGCAGAGACCAGGAACGACCGTGATTGGTGGAAAATTCCAGACTGACACTGAAACAGTAGGATTAATATTAATAAAATGTTTGCCTTATTTTTGATTAACACTTAGTCCAATTATACTATATTTTGATGTTGCTCATATTAGCGGTATTACTTGCACAGCTAAGTATATTTAGGTTGTACTTAAAACCACAGTAAAAACCTATTTTTGTCCATTGAGTCCCACCTGTTGGCAGGCTGGTAGGAGCCGCAGCCGAGATTGATGGAGAACTGAACCACGTGCGTGTGCGTGCCAGGCAGCACGGGCAGCAGCTGCATGAAGTCCACGGCCCACACGTGGCGGTTGGCGCCCCCGTGCGAGTGCTGCTCCAGGCAGAACTGGGTGACTGGTGTTTGCAGCTCAGAGGGCAGCGCCACTGAAACCACAGCAGGTGTCTGACAGATGGGGAGATAATGAGTACAAGGTTACTAAATGTGGTTCGGAAATGGTTTATTTTGTGAATAAAATTTGGAAAGTTGAGGATGACTACTATAGGACATAACTGCCAGGGCTAAAATATATTTGAAGTTATGATGTGGACGCACAATAGGTAAAATTAAAGTTGAATCGAGATCCAGACCACAGGTGTCAAACTCAAGTCCTGTGGGTCACATCCGGCCAGCCACCTCACTTTATGTGGCCCACTAAAGCAAATAAAGTGTGTTTACTTCATGATCCTTGACGATTCTTTCTTTTCAATCTCAGCCAAAAATCCATTTTCATAACCGCTTATCCCTTACAAGGGTCACGGGACATTTTTTTCAATTAAAACTAATTATTTATTTCTGTCGTATATAGTAGGGCTGGGTTTAAAAAATCGTTTTAAGCTTGATATATCAATGCATGAATCGATTATTTTAATATCGCTTTTCCGCATAAATTCATAAAAAAATATATAATTTATAATAAAGGCCATTTTTTTTGTATCTTGCTGTTTTCTTGAAATTTACTGTTCACATGAATTTAAAAGTATTATCTTAAATTTATGAAAAACCTGACTTTTTGCACTTGAAGAAAATTCCTAATCTTTTTAAATTATATTTACAATTATTGAATTAAATTCAGAAAATATTTTCATCTAATCCTTGCTGATGTTAATAAGTGTTTAACACTGTAGTGATTATAACAGGTGGTACTTTCAATAAACTAAACTATTTGAACAAATACTGCCGACGCAAATTTACATTGCAATTGAAAATTAGCTGCGTTTTTTTTCTTTCTTTTTTTTTTTTTTTTTTTTTAAATAATTGATATCCCATAATTACTTAATATCGGATTGAATCAAATCGGAAAAAATCCAAATCGAATCGAACTGAACCCCCGTGAATCAAAATTGAATCGATTGAGGAAATTGATACCTGGTCCAAGTATACAGGTAATACATACTGATGCTCAAGCTTGCGCTGTTGCTCACACCTTTTGTTTTCTTGTTCGCAATGCATTGTGGTCTATATTAACTGGTTGAGCTGAACTTAATTGAATTTTAAATGTGATTATCTATGGCAAAATGTTATTTAAATTACATTGTTGGAAGGATATCAATTAACAAAAAAAAACATGGTTAAAAGTACCTCACACTTATGAAAAGTCACCTTGTCTGAAGTTATAGTAGTTTTAGAATGTATGTATCTCACCCTGTAGGAAGAATATGGAAGGGTGTCTAAAACCACACGTTCCCTCCTGCCTTCCGACCTTCCAAACAGAATGACATTGTGATCATGTGACTCTCCGGGATCACATTCACCACCACCTGTGGAAGAGCACTAATTTCAGTCATGTACATATGAGCGCAGAATGTAAAGCTACATTACATAATCGATGGTTGATTTCAGTACCCATAGAGAAGTGGAAGCGGAGGTTTCCATATGAGGTGGTGTCGATGTAGGGCGTGCACACTCTCCTCCGACCGTCCAACTCAAAAACCAGCGCCAAGCCCGACTCAATCTCGCCACACTGGGTCCCGTACACAGCTCCCTGTACGTCCCAGCTGAGGGAAACCAAACAAATGGCCAGTTTGGTGAGCATAGTTGGAAACTAGGCAAATCTATCAAGCTTTGTTTGTCATGGACTGTATAGCAGAAATAAGAGGCGTATAGTACATGCAGACATATTTGTGCACAGTGGAAAGAGGATCCTCATTATCACTGACAGAAGTTAACTCAGTGTGTCAACCCCTCTCCTGGGTGTCCTTATCCCTTCCGTTTCCCTTGTGAGAATGTTAAAAAAAAATCCTGCATGTTTGTGTGTCACCATGTTGGGGTAAATAATAATGGTGGTGGGTATCATTACCAGAAAAATTCTGCCTGCCGCCAACACCTGACTGGTGTGACAGGCCCGCTGTGTGACATGACGGCACGCAGCACGATAGCGGAAAGCCACACTGGTGTCATACTTGCCTCATTTATGGAAAAATGCACAGGTAGATAACACATCTATCATCTCTATTCTTCGCTCTCCATGGCAGTTGTAGTGCTCACTGCAGACCCGTGTTGTGTTATTGTGCGCACAACGCGTCTCACCGTGAACAGATGGACTGCTGTCTGTGAAGCAGTCAGTGGCATGGCATATAGCTTCCTGCATGTCATGTCACATGACATGTGCATGTGCACGACGCATCTTTAGGTCTTTTCGACTTTAGCAGTTAAGAGTCATCTAAGATCTCACACAGGTGGGCATGGTGTTAATCAAACACAATGCTAAGGAGAGCTCAGTGTGCTTCCTGGTTCATTGTTCTTTTATCACAGTGAGTGACAAAAGTTCCCAGCTATAAAACCAGGAGGGCAAAAATGATCCTCCTGCAGTGCCCCTCATGTCTTTAAGATTACTTTTAAAGCTCCAAGGTGGTTTAGCTGTGTAAAAATATCTCTTACCATTGTGATTGTCATACGCATGTTTTAAAGAATTACATCAGCTACTTTAGTACCTTTTTATTAATACAGAATTTGATATTTGACTTTGCCCGGAAGCTGGATTAGGATTTCAGTTTGATTCAGTTCAGGTCTCAAAAGTTAAAGAAAACCAAAGTAACTATTCAGAATAATTTGTTGGCTCTTTCGTTGTGCTATTAAATGTTGTCACATGGTATATTCAAGTTCAGTACCATCGTAGTGGTTTGAATTAATAGAAGGTGAAGAACAAAACACTATAAAAAAATAATGTGCATAGCAATCAAAGCAACTAATGATTGTGTTTTCTAATACCGTACAGGGCGTTCCAACAAAATTGGCATCATTTTAAATATAAATATCTGAGCATCTCCAAGATATAGATCACGGTTTCTGTCTTGTCGACTTTGGCATTCATATGAAATGTGACCTAATTTCTGGGGGAAAAATGTGTTTTTCGAGCTCTTTAACTTCTAATTGCAGCTTATAGGGTGCCATTACAAGCTTTTCCTAACTACACGCCAAAGAGTTGTACGAGGAATCTCGGTTTCCATAGACTACGGGATGATGTCATTTTCTGGGAAACTGCACAATATCCATCACCTGATAGGAAGGGTTACGTATGGCCATTATGTTGACTTACTTTGAGGGTGGGCTCTCAAAATCCTCCTCCCAGTAGCTTCTTCCCTCCTCACGGTGTAGGTTGATGTCTCTGCTGGAGGCAAAGTTCTGACCGACTGCCTCACCACCATGGAAGTACAGAGAGTTGCCTTCTGACTGGCAAGCATGCTACAAAACACAGTATATTTGATGAAATGATCATGTACGAGAAGGTATACAGAGCCTTGATTCATATAAACCTGGGATGGATGAGTACCAATAGCAGGTATCAGTATGAGGTCGATAAATGGCCTTATTTCAAGGTATTGGCACCCACAACAGCCACATGAATTTTATAGAAATGCATCCATTCAAGATATTAGAGGTTAAAAAGAGTGTGAAACATCCATTCATAGATTTGTCTTGAGTTATTTTTCTGCTACTAGATGACATTAGTATTTCATGTTGGATGTTGGTGAAAGGAACAGTACATTTTTCTTTTCGAATTCGGAGCAATTATCACCTTTATTATTGATAAATTGTTATACTGACTCTTGCACAACGTTTTAAGTAAAGTATAGCATTAATGTTTACAAAAATTGCATTTAATTCTTTTACTGCCAAAAACGTTTAAACACGATTACTAAAATCATGATGAATGCCGCCATAAATCTTAATTGATGTTAATTGTGTTTTGTTTGTTTGTTTGTTTGATTTTTTCTCAATGGGCAGTGCAACGTCTTGTACAGCGCTGCCTGCTCAATGGAGTTGTGAAAACAAAAACACCCACTAACTATGGCCAGCAGATGGCAACATTGTATCTCTTTTCAATGGGCCGGTGAATGAAATTGCAATGAAACGTGACGAATCTGATGAAATGGAACGTTTTCAAGGATGACGCGAATGATCAAAGCCTTTGTCACATCAAATCTAATTCACAGAGCGTCACTAAAAAAAATATTAGTGTCAAATTCGCTGTTGTGGAGAAATTGTTTCACGAAAAGCTTGTTTTCTCCTTAATTTTGCATTTTTGCTTGATTGTCACTCAAATTACCTATTGTCAAATGGTGATTACTAAAGAACCGAATAAAGTAGCAAAATACTCTTTTTTTTTTCTAATGAAAGAATGGAACGTGATCTTTAATGTGGTACCCACCATGTTTATGTAGCACACAATATTCTGTTTGGCTTGAAAGATGAGTTAAAATGCTCGAAGTCAGGGTTGTTTTTTGGATAACGTGTGGCGGTAAAAGAGTTTAAAAAATTTAATGCCTCTGAATATCACATTTAATGCCATTAAAGGCCTTAATTTTAGCAAAATCCATTAAATGACTTAATGGTTAATGACCCGCAGAAACCCTGGTTGAGTACTCATACTGGTATCGGTCTGAAATAAAAGTGGTGTCAATGTTAACATACCTTGACTGTAGCACCGGGGAAAAACAGCCAATTGGCAGTGTCCGGGGGGTCCAGGTTGTCCTCCATCAGAGGAGTTTTATGAGCAGCATTGAGAAGCAGCACATTGTCCACCCCCCAGCAGGACTCGTAGCCTTCCGGGCCTTGAGGTGCCTCCTGAGACCAGCGGAGGTGAACATTCTCGGCCCTGGACCTCAGTGGCATTGGAAGAAGGTGGACGAAGGTGCTGCTGTTGGTAGGAGCTCTAGAAGGATAAAGCGGTTTTGATAGATTTGTGTGTGGCGGCTATATTTGCAAATTCAGTTCACAGAACTATTGGGGAGGGATTATGAGAAGAGGGAAGGGACTGAGAGAGACCTGATCTTCTCGAGTGTGATCCAGTCAGAGGTGTTGGCGTTTCCATTGAGGCTGTATGATACGATGATGCTGGGGTCTGAGTAACTGAAACGGCAGGAGCCTGAACCTGGGGAACACAAACAACAAATAGTGACCATTTTGTGTAAATGTATTTTGAAAGTGCTTTTTCATCATGAAATAGCTTTCCATCTTCCAAAGCTTTGCGTGAGACCACTGTGCGTTTATAATGTGTTTGCATGGATGCTTTGAGATATGTGGGTTCAAAGGTCGTTAATGGAGCATGCCAGTGCCTGCATCCCCAACTGTTTACTCCCGATAGTGTAGTCTGCATGTTTTGTCAATGTGTATAAGTACTGAGCTGCGCCCTCCTCGCTTGGATACAGCCGAGCATGAATCAACCATCACTTAACTGCAAAAGTTTGACTGTATGAATTCACATGTATGACAAAACATTTGTAAATAAGACAATACGACTCGAGAAAGGAAGAGGAGAATGGGAACGGTGTGTTCAGCCGCACCTTCCTATGAGAACCTCCAAATGCATATAATGGTCATGAAAAATAGAACACCTCTAAAAACTCTACCATGGCCTACTGGGGGCCTCATATAAAAGATTCATAAGTGACGCGGACCAGAGAGAGCGTGAAATGAGCAGAACCGTACTGTGTACAAACTGGCGGAGTGACAGGTGAGCGCAAAAGATGTCTATTTCCTGGAGCTACACAGGCACTTATTGTTCCAGACTGGATAAGACTGACGCACGCAGTGTGTCCGGTGTTTGGACAATGTTAAAAGGATTTGCACACAAGCTTTTTCAAAATGAAATGTGATTTTGGGTAGTATTTTGTTGAATATGCATGCAGGGGTCCAGTAAGAGGTAGAAAACTGATGATAATTATTTAATTTTAAAGGTTTCTGGGTAATTTTGGACTGCTGAGAATTGGCTCTAGTTAATGAGATATTACATATTCATAACATATTTATATATGTTTTAAATATATTATAACATATTTATAACATATATATTACACATGATATAAAACTTCTTGTTATAAATACAAAATATTCCAAAATCTTGATTGTATTATTATTATTATTATTATTATTATTATTATTATTATTATTATTATTATTACATATGTTATAAATATGGAATAACGCAATAACAGACCCAAGTAGGTAAAACCAATGCTATTTACAGATTCAGCAACCCTAACTGTCGAAATTTTCTTGACACCAAAAATGTGTGCAGACCAATGTAAGGGCCAAGGGCCTATGACTGAAAGGGGCCAAAGCAAATTCATTGAAGTATCAACTAGTGTTGTTCCGATACCGATACTGGTATCGGCAGAGGTGCCGATACTGCATTAAAACAGTGGTATCGGTATCGGTGACTACTCACAAGTAACATGCCGATACCATTAATTCCAACGCTAATATAGGGTTTTGGATGCAGCATCTTGTGTCTTGCTCGTGCACGGCATTCACTGGTATGTGACATGTTCACTGCATGCCCATCTAAGATATCCTATTGGCCCTTGAATGCTCTGAACCAATGGCAGGACAGCTTTTTCATGTTGAGGAAAAAAATACCTTAAGTATCGGTATGGTATCGGTATCGGCCAATACTGCAAAGCTGGGTATCGGTATCGGTATCGGGAGCCAAAAAACAGTATCGGAACAACGCTAGTATCAACTTGTGATATTGAAGCCCAGAGTTTTTATTTTTTTTATTTTTTTTTTTACAGGGGCCCCATATCTTTGGTGGAATCCCCCGATTGCACTTAATACTCACCCAGGGCAAACTGAAGGACAGATGCTGTGCTGGTGTTGAGAGGGACAGTTGTCTGTCGGACATAGAGAAACGGGGGTTTAGGACATTATAGCATCACTGTCAAATGAACACTATGAATTTCTAAATTCCTTTTGTTTCCCATTCTACTACCAAAACATCTATTCATCCATTCTATAGCACGTCTTTTTTAGATTTGTGGGTGATCTGGAGCCTATCCCAGCTAACTTTGGGCGAGAGATGGGGGTCAAAGTGCACTTAAACAAGTAACCATTCACACCAATGGACAATTTAACATGCATGTTTTCAGAATGTGGTAGGTCCCCACAGAATTGGGAGCAACCCACTTAAACACGGGGATAACATTCAAACTTCACAGAGGAAGGCTTGAGCTGAAAAAACACATTTAAAAAATAAAATAAAATGCAAATAACAGCAACAAATGGGTCCAAAACTGTCCAGTAGCATTCACAAATCACTTACCAACTCACGCTCTCCAAGGGGCTCACAGAACATGACCGCTCTGCCATGCATCAGAACCCCACACTGCTCACCCAGTTCACAGTTTGTGCACTCAGACCTGCAAAAGAATCATAACAAAGACAAATACGATCAAAAAAGTACATGAATTTTGCAAGAGGACCAATTACATACCAGATGCTTGGGTCAAGCTCTCCTTGCAGGTTTGAATCAAAGTCGTCACGCAGCACAGCATGGTTGGCGTGGACCTCCACTACACATGCGTACACATAGCATTTCCTCAACGTTAGACACTATTTGCACTACTCTGAAGGTTTGCAACTTTAAAGACAAGAAAAAACAATTCAGACTCACATAGACTTGGTCTCAGTGGGGACTCTGTTGGAGCTGAAACGGAGTCAATATCAGAATCCAAACATAAGAAATAAAAAAGTATGTTTCTTCCTGTAAACTGTTAACATTGTTGCCCCATTCACACACTCTAGGCCTACACACTGTTGCAGTTAGCACTGTCCACATGTAATCAATATGAAAGAGGCTGATACTCATTCTAGTTAAATAATTACTGATAGGTTGTGTATAGATTAAATGCATGGGGTTCACGCACTCGGAAGGAAGTAGATTATTCATAAAGACACGTTAAAAATGTTTGCAGGTTTGCCTCGTCTATCACAAATTATTCTATTTGGTCTCATCAGACCACATGGCATTTGTAATGTATCATACTGCATTCAGTATGTCACAAAGTTGTTTAGCAAAGCTGATTTGCTTTTATCTTGGGCCAGGGCTTTAACAACACTACTACTAACAATTCAAGAGAAATATTGTCAATGTCAGTGAGGAAAAAAGTCATAACTTTAAAAAAAAAAAAAAAAAAAAAAAAACTGAAGAAAGATGTACTGTTCAAGCACCGTAACAAAATTTGAACTTGATCCAAATCAAACTGTGACACATGCAAAAATCCAGACAGATGACGGCGATGAACTATAGTATCTCCAGGGTTCCCACAACGGGATACAATAATGTACTATATTTAAGATATATGTATTTAATATATTGTTCTGGTCTACTTCAAGTTGCTCAACAATCGTCTTTGAAATGCTTCATGCTGCTTAATGCTGCAGGCAGGCAAACATACTCCGTGTCCAAGAAGTCACTAAGTGCATACATTTTTGTGGGCCTCGTCGTCAATCATGTGGTGGCAGAACAAACTTTGGTGATGTCCTGGCCGGCCGCAGCTGTGGTCTCCTGGCCACTGATGTTAATTCATTTCAGTCCTGAAGGGCCGGGCGGACATGATTAACAGTTCACTGCCAATTAACTGCTGTCCTCCCTCGAGGTGTCTGCGTGCTCTAAAGCTGCAATCCGTGGCCCGGGCCAAGCTAACACTCTAAAGAATCACTCTACTATAAATATTAAGACTTAATGAATTAAATATGATTATTTAGAAACAGCTTTAAATATATCGTTTCCACTTTGTGACGTCTTGAAGTTACAGAGCATATATGCGTCCTTTGTGTTTCAAAGCTGAAGCGGTTGTAAATAATGGGATGGAAAAGTTTGTGTGTGTAGAATTCAGGATTGATATTTGACCGGTTTATATAAGATTCAAAATAATTTACTTTACTTTGCAATTTCCAAGGCGGAAGAATCGTTGACTTGTGCTACTTAATGTAGTTACATGTACGGGCATTAAATTATGTCTAACCAGACATTTAGTAGGGCAGCATCCGGAATGTTGACCTTAACCCAAATGCTGACTGCATATAAACATAGTCAAAGCCTCCCTCAATGAACTGTAGCTTCCCAGTGCCGGCAGGCCTCACTATGACACTCTCATCACCATGCTTGACTGCGGGTAAAACACACTTGTCTTTGTGCTCCTCACCTGGTTATCGCCACACATTCTTTGAACCAAGTAAGTGTATCTTGGTCTCATCAGACCACAGGACATGTGTCAAGTAAACCATGTCTTTAGTCTGTCTTTCTTGAGGAAACTGAGAAGAATTTGTGCAAATAACAGATCTCTATCTATACATTATATACTTGAAATTTAGGGCCCAAAAAGTAAGCTCTCGGGAACTTTTAAGTGTGACAGTAATTTTGATCTCGATGAACAATGCCAGGCTTGAAACCAGTTGAGCTTCTTTGCTCTGCTCTGATATAAATCCATCATTCTTAAGACTGAAGAGAAGGATAATCTTCCCTATATTTCAATCCAAGATTATCTTACCCCTCTGATAAAACACGTGCAGAGACGCAAATGAGGAATCTAAAGCTAAATAACTATGTTACATGACACAGTGATTCAAAACTGGTCATAATCAACTGAGTCCAAAATGAGTGAGACAAACAATGTACCGCTCAGCAAGTATATTTGGTATATATTTGGTTTAGGCCTCTTTTATATTTTTTTTTATTTTTTTATTTCCAATTAGAAAAGGATTTACACAATCACCCAGTGGTCCTAAAATTTGATGCAGAGTAGTTAAGGAAGTGCTGCTCCTGCCATTTGTTTGCTGCTCAGCTTCACAGTGACAACACACTTTCTACATAGAAGCCTATTAAAAGCAGATCAAAGCCATCCCCGGGCACTACTTGTTCTCTGCTTCTAATCCTGCAACGTCTCCTAATTCTAAACACACTCAAAGCATCTACGTCAGATTCCTAATATGTGCAATCCGTGCATTCTTGGTGCGCCTTGTTTACGTCCGTCCTTAACTGTTATAAAAAGGGAATAAATAGTTGTGTAAACAGTTTACAAAAGCATGCAAAGAGAGATTCCTACTAATCCATCCACTGAAAGTCCTGTCAAGCACATGTTCGGTTGATACTCTGCTCTCTTTAACAACCCTTCCAAATTGCCTTTGGTCTTGCTACTTAGTTCAATTGGCTGCAGTGAAGCCGAGAATTTTTTTGGGGGGGTAAATCCTTTCTCTCTTGAAAAAAATGGGCTCATTTACTGTTTTCTTTCTCCATGCTTCATCAAACTCTCTTTGGCTGTCCTATATCACGCAGAGCCGCTTCACCCTCAGCGCTTCCGGACCAGACAGTGGAGCTCATTTCACTGGGATTAATCCCCACTCACTTCCTTAAAGACTTCAATTACTGCCTCCTCTATTAGCAGCTCATCTCTGCTAATGCCTGTATCTTCCGAGCCAGGGCTTATAATCGAGCATGCACACACAGCGGCACACACGCCCAATCCTTTTTGCTTTTTTATTTTTTATTTTTTGATGATTTGCACAAGCACACATAAACAGGAAAATACATAGAAATTTGGGAGGGGATGTTGCATTAGAATTAAAAGCGAAGTAGTGCTAATGAGTATTTTTGAGGTTGAATGATGGTAGCGAGCAAAAGCTTTGGCATACTGACATCTGTGCACAGATAGATGACTTGCGTCCTGAATCTTCTCCCCCTATTCCACTCTAAGTCCAATCCACACTTTAATCTCCCCTCTCTCTTGGCTTTTCCTCGCCACTCTGTAAATGCCATCCGCCCTACTCGCCCCCTCCACTTTTTAACTTCGTCTGACTCACATCCTCGACAAGGCGAGCCACGTTTGAAGTCGCGCTAACTGGCGGTCACAATTATGCTCACCCCAGGAGTCAGGATGCTGTTGTTTTAGCTTCGATGAATTACTGAGATGAGATGATTCTCCAGGGTCAGATTGTAACCTCTCCACCCCACTCTGCGAAAAGCGGGGCCTCTGAGTGGGTTTCAATTGGCATCATTACAGTAATCACACATGTGAGTGGAGGTGCAGAAGCCACGAGAAGATGATAATATTTTCCAGTTCTATCCTAATTTTCAGGTGGAAACAAAGATTGTCCTCCAGCAATGCATTTGGATTTCTTCACATGTTAGCAACTGCATACCGGTAGGGTGGCTGTTGGATTAAGGCTCCAGTCTCTTCAGTGGCGTGAGTTTGAATCTCATTGTTGCCAGGACTGTTTTGTGAATTTCCCTCAGGATAATTAAAGTGTCTGCAGCATTGGTTCTTTATCTGGGTTTGCGCTGTCTTGCTCATTTTTTTAATTATTATTTTGTCACATTAGGCCTTTAAATTGGCTTTTTTTTACTTTTTGAGTGTTGGTGCAGGATATAGGACTATTTGTGCTTGGGTATTGAAGGGGGTGAACGTCTTAAATTAAGGAAAGGCATTTCAGATTGTCCAAGTTCCCAGGAGGAAACAAGTTTGCATTTTGGTCTTGAGCTGAGAAAGTTTGAATACTCATTTTGAAGGATTTCAGCGACAAATAACGGACAAGGATCACTTCAGCTCTTCTGAAGGTGAACACGCAGGGCGGGTATGAGTGAGGTGACGCGAGAGACGAGGCCCTCCATCACTTCTCTTTTGCACCGTGATCAAGCATCCCTCTGGGAGCAGTGACCTCTATGAGTTATAAGTCCCCGTGATAATCCATCTGGGTTGCAGTGTACTGGTCCGGGCTCATAAAGTGCAGATTTATTTCCCTACTGGAAATGAGGACCCAACAACGCTGGGCAGAACGCCGGGACTGCTGGGCCGGTTGTCAGGAGGTAGAGCTGATGGACGGCCTGCTGGCTCTGCAGGCACAACCGCTCGAACCTTCAGACTACACCACAGTCCTCCATGTCCCCTGACATAGACTTCTCTCATCTGGATTACTTAGTATGAAATCAGTGGGGGTGGACTTCTTTCAGCTAGCTTCCTGCTTTTTAATATAGGGATGTAAACGATATCCAAACATCACAATACGATATTAGCACGATATGAAGGTCACAATACGATGATTATCACAACATTGTGGGGAGGTTGGCGATGCAAAAAAAAAAAAAAAAAAAATCACAATATTGTAAAAAAAAAAAAAAAAAGAGCTCATACTAAAAAAACACACAATATTGTGCTTTTGTACATTACAACAATGCAAAAAACAATGCAAAACAACCTACAATCGGCACTTAATGCAAGCACACACTGAGTTCCTCCACATATTGACTCGGTTCACAAGCATATTACGTGCCCCTTCATCTGACCATTAGTGTGGATTTTAAACAAAGAAGGGGCAAAACATGCCTTGTGAAAATTAAACTGCACTTTAAAAAAAACTAGCCACCAGAGGGTGCTAGAATTGCACAAATGGAAATCAACCTGACTTTTTTTTTTTTATAACAGATGTGATGCATTTAATATCGTGACATGACGACAATGATATATTGTGGCAGTTTTAATATTGCAATATCACAATATTGCCATTATCGTTACATCCCTACTTTTTAATACAATATTTCTTCAAATATCCTACTGAACTACTCTAATATGCTCATAATATTTCTATGCATATCTGCTACAGAAAATCTTTTCAAAATACTACCAAGACCCAAAGTACAAGTTTTCGATTAGCCAAGGCTCCTTTGTGCCATATTTTGGCATTTAAAGAGTGTTTCTGAGTACACAAAACTGAGAATGTTTTAGTTGAGTTGAATAATTGAGGATCAGCTCCACAGAAAAAAAGTGAAATATGTGAACCTGTGAACAGCGACTCAGTTGACTGTACATTAAAATTCGGCCTTGAGAGCAAAACATTTAGATTATATAAATAAACTACAAAGGGAAACAAAAACTGACAATCTTACCGTAAGACATAAATAAACACAAGTGGTTTTAAGCAAGATGACCATGTGTGCTTCACTAAAGATTTGAACTGAACAAGATTTTTAGTTAACAAGCAAGTTAACAAACAAATGTGAGCTTTGCACTATTAAACTTGGCACCAACAGACAAAAAAGAATAAAAAACGTTTTGAGATATTTGCAAGGAACATTGAGTATAAACTGGGTCAAAATTACCCAAAATTCACATCAACAGACGATTACAATTGGTTAATTTTGACGTATGTGCAATGACAATGGTTGCTAATAAGCTAAAACAATGTTTCTTGCGTTGGTTTTGGAATATAAAACATTCTGGGTCAAATTGACCTGTCGTATAATAATTAGTTGTTTTTTGTTTTGTTTTGCTTTGAAAAGTCCCATCAACGGACAAATAAAATTGTACACGTTGACATTTTCAATTACCTTTTATCGGAATGCTTTTGGAACATTAAACATAGCCTGGGTCAAACTGACCCATCGTAACATTGTAAATTACAAATATTGAGAAGTTTGGTCGCAAAAAAATAGTAGTTTTTTTGCGACCAAACTTCTCAATTAATGTGTTTCACTGACATATTTGTAATTAAATGTTAAATGTTTGTTGGAATGCATTTGGAACATTTAATAGAGCCCTGGTCAAATTGACCCATTTTAAAATGAGTTAGCCTACACAGGTATTTCAAACAATCAGCAAGCTCTGCATGAAGTCTGGCAACTATCCTCAGCTGTGTTGGTTTAGGGAGACATGAAAAACAAGCTGGATAGGGGTACTCGAGGATTGGGGTTGAGAACTACCGGCTTAATAAACAGCATTATTTTACACACAAACAAACACCGCTCTTTATGTCGGTACTGTTTTGGAACTCTTTGATACCTCTTTGCTTTCTCTACAACTTTTCACCTGACTAATCTGAATATGTGTTCTTTAAGTTGTCACCCTGGCTAATTACCTCTCAAGGCAGGCTTGGCTCCCTGCAACTTTTCTTTCCACTTGCACGGATCATAGCCCTTTAGATAGCTTTCGTTTCTGCGGCTCTTCAAAGCGTCAGTCTTAAGCGTATGAAGATGCTCGTGCTGGCCTTGTACTTTTTTTTTTTTTTTTTTTTAATTATTATTCCACTTTGAATGCTAATCTTGATATTTCAAGTAACTTCTGGCTTTAAGCAGCTCACACTGTCAGGACACCCACTGTCGAAGTGGTTGAAAATATGATCCTATCAAGAAGTGAGAGGTCATCACTGAAATGCTAGCACACTCTCCGAATTGTACGCATGTATACTTTGTCATCGTTCCTCTTGAGAAAAGCTGTCATCAGTGTTAGCGGTCATTTCCAGCTCCGCATTCCTTCTTCATGCCCCCATCCACCTTTTTACCAGTGTCACACTTATATTTGTTTATTACAGATCACCCTGTATACATCACTGCTTGTTGCTCTGCTGCCACTTAGAACATTTACAGACCTCGAGGTTTAAATCTTTGTACCCTGCCTGTCCACTCTGCTTTTCATTAGTGGGATGCTGCAGGCCTTGGCACTAAAGTGATGGATGTTCGCTTTAGATACAGAGTAACTTCCAAAGTCAGATGTAATCCACGACTATGATCTTGGTTGACTTCCAATTCATTCAAAACTCGTGTCAAAACTCGTGTTATCAATAGGATATTATGCAAATTCAACCTATCGCCATAATAATACATTAGCATAAAACTCTGCAGGTGATGTTTTAAGTAACATTTTACCATTCTCAACTGCCATGAAAGTGTAAAACTAGTCCTTTGTTCATCATGAGATCTTTTATATTTGCAATAACTGGTACACCCTGCGATTGGCTGGCAACCAGTTCAGGGTGTACCCCGCCTACTGCCCAAAGCCAGCTGGGATAGGCTCCAGCACCCCTCTGACCCTTGTGAGGAATAAGCGGTTAAGAAAATGGCTGGCTGGCTGGATGGATGGACGGACGGACGGACGGACGGACGGACGGACGGATGGATGGATGGATGGTGGATGGATGGATGGATGGATGGATGGATGGATGGATGGATGGATGCATAGATTGATGGATGGATAGATAACTGGTATCTTTCTGTGGTGGCCAGGCTTGATTAAAATAAAATAAATACATAAATAAATAGGTTTTTTTTGTCAATTTTTTATTTAATTAAAAAATAGGTAGTATTATATGGAACTGGTATTTATTTATTTAGTTAGTTATTTAGTCGGTTATTGTGATGGGGATGAGGTTATAATTTTTTAGTAGTATATTATCACATACATGTATTGGTAAATATTTTTAATGGGTAATATTTACTGTATTAAGTAGGTCAGTGTTTGCAGCAATTATTTTCAAATGAAACACTTTTTTCAATTTAAGATGTTAGAAACGCCACTTTTTGTGAAGTGAATTGAGTTTTTGTTGTTGTTGTTGTTGTTGTTTTGTGTTTCTGTAAAGCGCTTTGTGACAGCTGAGGCTGTTTGAAAGTGCTATATAAATAAACTTGAGTTGAGTTGAGTTGAACGCTCGTGTGTCAAGTTTTTGCTCGCAAGCCAAAGCAAAAAAATATCCGCACAATGGCTCATATCTCAAAAAACTCAGAAGCTGATCCACTCTTCTCAATGCATCATTTGTGTTTTTACTGTTAAAACCTGGCATCAAATATGATATTGTTTTGAAGTCAAAAACTGATGTGGCTTTTGAGATAGATTTTTCCCAGACATATTTGGACAGATTCAAAATGTTGCTATTTCTAATTGGTGATTAGATGGTGAGGTGATAAATCTCTTGGGCAAGGAGTTAACTAACACACATAAGATGAAGTGCTTCAGTAGGCATGTCATTTAGACACTACTGTATACAATATTCTTTCATTTACCACCCCAACCTGCACAGAAAAAGACATTAAGAGTGAAATGTCTACACCTCTCAAATTATTTGAAAGTCCAATTTAAACTGAGGAGGAGACTGCACGTAAGCGAGGGGCTTCATTCCTGTAAACAAGCGATTATACTCACTCAGCATGCAGAATTGGACTGCGCTGTCTGTCAATTGCTACTTAAGGCTGTCACCGAAAGTGGATACAAGTAGTATCTGCCATAAAGTATAAATCTGACAGCAAGAGAGAACAAGGGAGCGGGTTAAAAAGCTGACTTGAGCATAAGCTGAAATTAAGCTGGAAATATAGGGCCTCTAAGTATCTTGAGCTACAGCTGTGATGTTGTGCCACTGGAATGAAGAAGTGGAATCCTTATATCCTTTAACAATATGTGCTCATGAGAGAAATGTTACGGCTGGGAGACCTGTTCGCACAAGATTCAAGGATGACAGTGAAAGAAAATGCACTCATTATTTAAACATTTACACGGGACTTGAGCTTTTGAGCTCGATCCCCTTGAAGCATTATACCTATGTACATATAATTACATTGGCTAAAGAAAATCAGTATACCTTTATGTTTTGTTTTGGCATATATTGAAAGTAAATAATCTTTATTTTTTAATTAGTCTACAGAATGAAAATTATAGGTATTAAGTTATTAACAAGTGGTTAGCACGTCCGCTTCCCAGTTCTGAGGTCTCCGGTTCGAGTCCAGGCTCGGACCTTCCTGGGTGGAGTTTGCATGTTCTCCCCGTGCCCGCGTGGGTCTTCTCCGGGTACTCCGGTCTCCTCCCACATTCCAAAGACATGCATGGCAGGTTAATTGGGCGCTCCGAATTGTCCCTAGGTGTGCGTGTGAGTGTGGATGGTTGTTCGTCTCTGTGTGCCCTGCGATTGGTTGGCAACCAGTCCAGGGTGTCCCCCGCCTACTGCCCAGAGCCAGCTGAGATAGGCGCCAGCAGCCCCCGCAACCCTTGTGAGGAATAAGCGGTCAAGAAAATGGATGGATGGATGGAAGTTATTAACATCCATCACTTGAATTGAACCGAATCAAATCACTCCACTTTAAAATGTACCGTCCGAGAATCGCGTGCACGTGCGTGTGCATGATTGTGTGTGTGCGTACTCACCTCCCTGTTCACAGAGCTGCTGGGCCAGAGCATCCTTGAAGAGGATCTGTCCTCGGTGTGTGGCAGTCGCTCTAAGGGATTGGAAGGGAAGAAATGGCAGGAATGAATTGGGTTAAACTAAAATGGTTTAATTTTGTGGTCACCTATTATGTTTATGTAGTCATCAAGCATAATTTCCCCAAAAGTCTAGTCAATTTTTTTCTGTGCAACTATTAAAAATAAATAAATAAAAAATACAAGCTGTGACATTGTAATGTTGTCTTTAATGATTAAGTAATTGCAATGTACCTGTGGTACTTCAATTGAAAAAAAGTGCAGAAGATAAAACATTTTCTGGTGTCAAATTTCCAGCACCACATTGTTGAATTGTTGCATGAGAGAGAAAGCTAACTGTACACTACATATTTTGCATGTATGGAATACAAAATGAATCCCCAGACATTAAGTGCATTATTTATAATAAGATGTAAAGATCTTTTTACATACATACTGTAAGTCCTAGTGCACTGTAGCTACAAACAGCAAAACTCATTAACATTTACAAGTCATTGAAGAGTTTATCCTGGTCTATTGGTCTACTTTGACGCCGCATCCTGTCTTTAGGAATTATTTTTCATTTTTCATTCATTGTACCAAAACAAACAGAAAATGTTTATACTATTTACTTGTCAGCTGCTATGTTCTACTGTAAACACATGAACTCATACACAGTGTAATGTTGTGTAACATAATGTTATCTTGTACATATTAAATAATTGACATGCTCAAGGATTGCAAGAGCTGCATCTTAAAAAAAAAATTCCAGGACAGTCAGATCGTGAACAAAGAAGTGAATTAAACAGAAACGTAAGCTACGGAAGAAAGGAAAAATACATATGTAATGTAATAATGAGTGTAATACTATCAAAATGGAATGCCTCACCCTAGACTAAAACAAAAAGTAGTACCACTGACTTTTGCAATGTGTTACAAGCCCATTGCTGTTTTAATAGGGTTACTACTTAAAAATTCATCAGTGACTACTGTCAACTCTCTCAAAAGTTAAATAAAATCCAGTTCTGCAATATTCTTCACGGTGGAGTCAGTGAATGGGTGAATTGATGTCTTTACTTGCAGAAACTAAACAGGCAATTTTGCAAACTTTTGTAAAAGTCTTGCTTGTGCCAGAGATAATATTATTTTACTACTATAAATTAGCACTATTTCTTTTTTTGTCAGTGAAAAAGTTCAAATTTGACTCAGTTGTCCATCAGACATCAAGAAAGCATTTTAGTCTCGTAATTATATATCTTAAATAATAACTATTATTATAGCCATCCTTTAATGCAACCTCCAGTGGCAGCTGTTTCATGGTTTTGGCTGCAACATTCTTTTTTGGCATACATCACGCAGGCAGAATAGAAAAAGTTCCCACTTGTGGTTACGAAGCGAAAAAACAGTCAGGAATCATTGATATCCTGCTAAATTTAGTTAATGCTCGTATTTCAGCAGCCTCTTATGTTCTGTAAGGAATTTTGCAACATGTTCACCTGGCCCAGCACGCAAACCTTTTATGGCTACGTTTGTCTTCACTGATGAATAATGAATACAGCCCTCATTACTTAGTAATAGCTCTTGTGCCGGAGCAGAGCCAGGTGGGGGAAACATACTTAATTATAGTCATATTTCAGAATTGGTTAAGAACTAATTTGAGTTTGGTATCTATGAATAAAAGATGATGCATTTCCAACAGTAGGTTGCAATGTAGGAACGAGCCTCTTAAATATTTATTTTTACCAGAGGTTCGCTAAATATGAAAGCACGAAAGCTTGTTGGAAGCATTGTAGAAACAGGGTTAGGTTTAGGGATGGGCTAATAGCTATTCTTTAGTTACGCTTAATTTTTATGCCCTATGTGTCATGTTTCAGTTTTGGGGGGATTGGGTTTTGATTTAGTTTTGGGTGTTTATGTTGGCTTTTGTCCGGTTTTGTCTCCCCTAGTCTCGTCATAGTTAACCTCGTCCACCTGTGTGTGTCGCCCCTCCCCGTATGTGTTGCTAATTAGTGCCCTCTGCCTGCTATGTTTCCCAGGTGTGTCTTGTTAGTGTCTCATTGGTGTTGTATTTAGTGAGTGGTGTTTGTTCATGCGTCGTGGGGGCATTGTCGTGTCCTGTCTTGTCTTGTCCAGTTAAGGGTGCTTTGTTGTGTTAGTAGTTTCTCAACGTCAGGTGAAGTGTTCTCTCGTCCACGCCAAGTGTTCTCTCAAGTATTCTCTCGTCCACGTCTACTCACGTCTCCACGTCTACTCAAGTTTCCACCTCTACTCAAGTCTCCACGTCTACTCAAGTGTCTCCACGTCTACTCAAGTGTCTCCACGTCTACTCATGTGTTTCCACGTCTACTCAAGTTTCCACGTCTACTCAAGTCTCCACCTCTACTCAAGTCTCCACATCTACTCAAGTGTCTCCACGTCTACTCACGTCTCCATGTCTACTCAAGTGTCTCCACGTCTACTCAAGTGTTTCCACGTCTACTCATCTGTCTCCACGTCTACTCAAGTTTCCACGTCTACTCAAGTCTCCACGTTTACTCAAGTGTCTCCATGTCAACTCAAGTGTCTCCACGTCTACTCAAGTGTCTCCACGTCTACTCAAGTGTTTCCACGTCTACTCATCTGTCTCCACGTCTACTCAAGTTTCCACGTCAACTCAAGTCTCCACGTTTACTCAAGTGTCTCCATGTCAACTCAAGTGTCTCCACGTCTACTCAAGTGTCTCCACGTCTACTCAAGTGTCTCCACGTCTACTCAAGTTTCCACGTTTACTCAAGTGTCTCCACGTCTACTCAAGTCTCCACCTCTACTCAAGTCTCCACATCTACTCAAGTGTCTCCACGTCTACTCACGTCTCCATGTCTACTCAAGTGTCTCCACGTCTACTCAAGTGTCTACACGTCTACTCAAGTTTCCACGTTTACTCAAGTGTCTCCACGTCTACTCAAGTCTCCACCTCTACTCAAGTCTCCACATCTACTCAAGTGTCTCCACGTCTACTCACGTCTCCATGTCTACTCAAGTGTCTCCACGTCTACTCAAGTGTCTCCACGTCTACTCAAGTTTCCACGTCTACTCAAGTGTCTCCACGTCAACTCAAGTGTCTCCACGTCGACTAAAATGTCTCCACATCTACTCAAGTGTCTCCACGTCTACTAATGTGTCTCCACGTCTACTCAAGTTTCCACATTTACTCAAGTGTCTCCACGTCAACTCAAGTGTCTCCATGTCACCTCAAGTGTCTCCACGTCAACTCAAGTGTCTCCATGTCACCTCAAGTGTCTCCACGTCTAGCCAAGTGTCTCCACGTGACACCAAGTCTGTCCACGTTCTGCCAAGTCAGTCCTGCCAAGTCTGTCCATGTCTTGACCAGTCTGTCCACATTCAGTCCAGTCCTTTATTCAGTCAATAAAGTTATTCTTCTTCCTGCCTTTCTCCCTGCCTGGTTTCTCTGCCTTTGGGTCCATCCATACTCCACGAACCATAACACTATCCTTTATTTTCGAGAATAAAGTGTAATTGCGCATCCACTACAGTAGATGGCAATGGTGTTCTCATAGTCAGAGAGTCTGCTAGGATCAGGTTTGGCTTGGCACAATAAAAAAATTATTAAAAAGCATGAGTTCAGTCATATAAGTAGCAATCATTTAAAAAATATATATATGTATATATATGGCCCCATCAGAAAATTAATTACCCACTTCTGCGCCATACTAAACTGTGTATATCGGCCAACACAAATACCCCGACTTAATTGTCAGAAGCTAATGATAATCTTTGCTTGCCAAAATACTTGTGCTACTTTGCCGACATACAAAACCAACACTGGTTAGTTTAAAACCATCACCTGACATATTTATTAAATTGATATTAATTGGAGTGTGATACGGAATTAATGTCATGTGTTTCATTAAAGCGTTACTAAAAAGGAGAACATTTAGTTGACAAATGTGTGTGATTGTTTCAGTGTGACACTGGCATCTGCCCTGCTATCAGAGTCCAGCGGGCCCCTGTGTTGCGTGCGGGGGTGTGTGTGTCCCTCATTTCACACACACATGTATTGAACATTTAAATGTTAATTGGACTTTTGCTGGGGAGAAAAAAGCAATTAGGGGCCTAAATGTTTCCTTTTCATCCTTAAACGGGGGCATCATTCATCTTGTGAAAATAAGTGTCATCTTCTCCCTCTCTCATTAGACGAAAGGAGATTGTCAGAGATGAAAAGGGAGACGGGTAAAGAGAAAACACGGAATATGCAAGGGGGAAAGGATAACAAAGGAGCATGAGAGAGAATGTTTGGGATTTAGATTAGATAGAAAAATGTCAAATATGTATAGCATATATAAAATCTGGGAATTAACTGACACACATACGCACACACAGACTCCAAGGCATATATGAGCTTTAACATGTATGCAGATGGACAGCCTGTCGCTCAAAGAGCTCCCAAAAGCGCCTGTAGTGGGTAATTACGAAGCATGTCTTCCATGTTAGATTACATGTTGCTGTCGGCCATAAGCATCCCACAGGACCCACTTTGTCAGCTATACACACACACGCACACGCGCACACCCGCATATATGTGCGCACACGCTAGCCATTTGATGTGCCGATGACAGCCAGATTATTCTCAAGACGCACATGCAGGTAAACATTGCACAAGAACATACAGACCATGCATGCAAATTCCCTAATCCTCCCTCCATTCATCACAATTCTACTTGACTATTGTTCATTATCACAATCATATTCCCAAAGCTGTTAGCTATGTTGATTAAAACAAGAATTAAGTGCATTTGGACTAACTCTAGCAAAATAATACACCCTAACTGGTTGATTTATTTATCTCTCATGCTGGGGACCAGCTGTGGTTATGGCACCAAAACAAAACAAGGGAGTGGAATTATATGGAGCACAACACAGATAGTACGGGCTTCGATCCAAATAGACAGTGGGCTACTGTATTGGAGTTGTACCGTTTAATTTATGATTTAATCCAAGTCCAATCAAAACTCGTGACGTTCAAAGTCCAAAATTGACAGCAGTTGTTAGTCTAAAGTCAATATTACATTTATGTAATGCCCTACTTTGAAATAAACATTTATGTGCCCAAAAAATTGACATAATTTCAAAGTCTTTCTGTAATTCTCATTCATAATTAGGTGTGTAAAAATTAACCCTAATGTAATGGGGTGAACTAAACCCGAGCAGTCAAAACTTAGGTGTATATTCACTAAGAATGTGCTGCGTCCGGTAATAGCACGAAATATTGCACCTCAACTGCACCCGCAGTCTGCAACCAGTGACCCACCTATTCACTAAGGATATTGCTCTAATCATATACCGGCACAAACACGCCCACAAAACTGACAGCTTGGAGCAAATTTGCACCTGATTTACCACACATGGCAATGGATTTGCGCCAAGAAAATGGTTGTTATATAGTAACAGTTGCAAGAAAGATGACATTATCAGAAAGCCAGGGTAAGCGTTTAGAGCGCCATTAAGCTGTACAGAGCAGAGAGGACGACAACGACGTCATTTAATCATAAAGTACAAATTATTGGTGCGATCGTTTTTTGAAAATATATTTTCAGAGGTTGGCGCGGGCGTACAGTATGCATTGGGATATAAAAATGATCGTAAAATGCCTCCCCGCCATTGCCGATCAGCTCGGGTTACGTTATGTGTCCTAAACCAACATAGAAAATGTACCTCTCCCTCTCTTCCTCTCTCTCTCTCTCTCTCTCTCTCTCTGATCAGCCAGAGAGAGACGTGCAACATGCGTCTCCATGCACTGCCGTCATGATCCCGGGATCGAGGTTGCGGAAGGTTTATACATCCTTTCCATAAACGTTATTTGCGTCACGTGTGGCTATTAGCGCAAATCAATGAGTCTCATTTGCATTGGGGTGGGCATATTTTGCATCATATGTATGCAAATGACCTAATATACATACGCACAAATAACAATGGCGCACCGGGGCGCAATATGGTTGGCAGAACACTTCGTGAAGGATTTCCCCATCTGCGCGTATTTAGTGAATTAGGCGCTCCCAGATTGATCCATTTTTACCGGTTAGCGCCGTGCAAAGACGACGCAAACCTTTAGTGAATATGCCCCTTAGGGTATATAAACTGATGAACACAACTGTAATGATGCCACCAACATCAACACAACACCATCCCAAAGTCATGTCCAAAAGCTCTAGTCACCTTGAAAAAAAAAATGCTAATTAATGATGCTATCATCAGTTGTATAATTGTAGTGGCAGTTGTCAATGTTATCGCTAGTGGTTAGCAGCTATCTGCTAGCACTGAGTGCCTGGTAGACTCGTACCAGTCGGCAGAATACTTTTAGAAGGCAGTTTAAAATTAATCTGCACCCTTGATGCTAACCACGGTACCACCTGACACATTTCCATTTCCTACCAATCAATTTTTTTCAACAAACCAGGCTTGCTAAACTGTGTAGTAGGAAAAAGTGTTAATAGAGTTGTGACGTCACTTCTGGAGCACAATATCACATAACAAGGAGGCAGAGATTGCTCAAATAGTTTGTTTATTTCAGAATGCAGTCTTATTTAGAGTAGGCTACAATGTTTTCACAAGGGCTGGCAGTAGTTTGCCTTTAAAGCTTCATGTTTTCTGAAGACAAAATCGCAGTACATAGCAGCTACTTTCAAGTAAATCAGTAACTTGGGGAAACTGGTTATGACTACATGTTTGAATAATGTTGCTGTGATTAATGAATCTTATAATTATCAACATTAAACCTTTTAAATTTCTCTTACCTTTGACACTTTTACTCAGATATTCATATTTCAAATATATTTTAGGACACCCCATATTTTGTTGAGAATATTTCCGTGTGTTTGGCATTTCAACTTCATGTTCTTATTAATATTCAGGAAATAAGAGTTCAGTCACTTGAAAATTGCAGTGGGTTTCCTGTAATTTCATCACTACCACGATATTTGGAGAAATCCTTGAGAAGGTGCAGTGGGCACAGTGGAGCCGAATTTGGCCTCTCCTCCCGTCCCGATGCAACTAAATTAATTGTGAAGGCTCCAGGAGCCCATCTACTCTACTGTAAATGTAATGGAGCTCAACAGAGGAAAAGCTTTGGGAGCTATTTGGCCCATTACTTGCTTGTTAACATAGGTCATAGAGAGTCGCAGCTCCAACGAGGCCGCAATAAGCACCACCAACTTTCCCGTCTGAGTAATAATCAGGATTGGGGAAAGGTGCAAGTAAATATTACAAATATGTTTCCAAGAAGGGTTCCTCCTCAGCCTCACAATTTGCTTGAAAATTAGATTTGGACAAGTGGGGAAAAGAAGTGCCTCTCCGCAGTGTCAACAGAAACATGTCACATCTGCTATTGATCTTGTCACTCCGAATAGGGCAACATTTTGCGGCAGCACGCATCCCACAATGGATCATTTCACACAAAATTCAGCTGGAGCCGACTCGTCATCCCGTGTGTCACTTTGTTGCATTTAAAATGAAGTGGGGTTCTTATTCCCCATCTCCATGCTCTATTTCATCTGGAATTCATAGTTCCCAGCAGGTGGGGAGGCGACCCCCTGGCGAGATTGTGTGATGTTGGTGCAGTGTGGATGAGGTTTGCAACAGTATTGATCACAGCACGGAGATGTCATATGCGTGGATCTATGTGCGTGTGTCTCGGATGTTTATGTACAATTACTGGGGTCATGGATCAGCACCTTTGGGAAATAGAAATTCCCCGAGGTCATATAAAACTGAATTTCCCTAATGTGATGTAAAAACATCAGTGCTGTATATCGAGCAAGACATCGGCATACTTCACACAGTCTCCGATAATGATATCCGGTATCGCTACTCGCCCATCCTTATTAGTATGTTTTGAAATATTGCTTATTGTAAAGACAATTTTGTACAGATCACAGGATTGATATGTGACACTTTGACCCTAAAATGGATTCAATGAATGTATTTCCTGTAGGAAAATTGGAAGATGAAGCCTAAACGTTTAATTTAATTTCATAACTATGTGACATCTATAGTAGGTGCTGATTATATGAGAGATTCAAAAAACAGAAGATCCGATTTTCTGCATCTTTAATGTGATTCTTTTAACCATCAAATTGTTTTCAGTGGATTTGTTACGTGACGACAAGCCAGGAGCTTTAATGAAGAGGGGAGCTCCCTAACCACTGATTTCCTGTTAATATGGACTAGGTTATTGATTTGAATGCATACGAAATCAATAACCGGGCTATCACCAGCAGCAATTAAGTGTGCAATAGGTCATATGTCAGTTTGAGGCCTGAACTCTGACCCCTGAATGACATGAGACTCTATTATCAATCTGGCCGTGTGTTCATGGGCGCAACAGATAGAGGAGATTGTTACATTAAATTCTTTAATGAAAGGCCAAATGAATTCTAGCCAAAGAATTGATCATTGGATGGTGGATTAAGATGCTATAATGTCAGATTATGAGATTTTATACTGACACACATGTATACATTGAGACACAGTGGTGATTGCCTGCGGGCTGCAAGTGAAGCAGAATAAAGCGGCACAGACAGGAGGAGACACAGCAGATGTCGCAACATTCAACAGAAGAAACTATGAACCATTTTCACCTTTGTGGTGTTCAGCCAAGCATTCGCCACAATATAAAGAGGTGTGGGCTGTCACATCTGAGCACAAAGGATCAAATATGGATCACAGCTGTGCTTTCTTGTGCTGCCATGGACAGACACATTGATTACAACTTCTTATTGTCCAAGCTTTAAACTCAAGCAAAACTATAATGCTGGCATCTGTCTTAAAAATCAGGTGATATATACATTTGACTTGTAAAAGTAGTTTGAGTTCCAGTAGTGTGAGTTGTGTAGTGATCTTTGTGTATGCGAACACCTTGTTCATCTTCCCCCTCTCCTCCAAGGCCTTCCGTAGATAATTTACAGCCCCGTAGAAAATGAGTTCTTCTGGATGTCCACGTCCATGCACTCCATCATGCTCCTCACAGTGATGTGTTGCCACCAACCTTCCCACAATATCGGCCATAAAATTGCTCGGCAGCCACATTTTAATGCAGTGACAGACCGGCTTTGGCCTTTTGAAGGACGCTGGGTGTCTGTGGCTTTAATTCAAAGACTCACGGACGCTTGCGTGGACACTCAATCACAACCCAAGCGCTACAGGCAAGGGCAGGACATGATCAAGTGTAATTTGTGTTACATCCAGAGGACTTTTTTTTTTTTTTTAAACAATTTGAGCTCATTCTCATCCCAGGTGTGCACTCGACAAGGCTTTTCACATTCTGTGTCTGAACAGACGTACAAATCTCCTTGCTTCTCACTGACGCAATAAACTTAAACGAACCCTTGAATTACCTTTTATTTATCACCATGGAAACACGCATTTGACCCCAGCATAACAATACTCATTGGCATATATTCTTTGTCCTCTGCTTTGTTGACAAATATTACTTTAGTTTAATGAGTTGCTTACGGAAGTTGTGAAACTGCTTAGTTTGTGTCACCCGGACGTCGTGAACATCAAAAGGTGTTGTTGCAATGAATTAATTATGACTGTAAAATATAAAATTCTTTACATTAAACTGAATGATGCTGTTACTATGTTTTTATATCACACAATATTATATAGTGGCTACAACATTTTTCCCCGTTAAATATATTGGTGATCTGATTTTCCTCTATCTCTCACGTCATTTTTTTTCAACAATTTTTTTGTAATGAAAGGAAAATTCTAAAATACAAATAATCAATAAATGTATTAAAATTCCCAACATATTTTAAAATTAATTTATTCTTCAATATTTGGTGTAACTTTTTATTCACAGTAGCTATATATGAAAACTTATTAAAATGTAAATGATTGTATCATTGATTTTTTTCAAATAATTTTTGAGTGATTATTTTGCGCATCTCATTTTCATTTGCATTTACTTTGCTTGTAAATGTGACTTTAACGTAAGATTTGTTTGCAGTTATGATGATTAATAGTGGTTGAGAATGTGTGATTCATTTTCTCATTTTTTAATGAATGAATTCCTCATTATTTTTGTGCACATCAATTTTTCAATGTCAAACAATTTTATATATATATATATATATATAATTAATTAAAAAAAATTGTAACGCAAATTCCATTTTTTTTTAACAATTTAAGTTTACAACATTAAGTACAACATGGCTCATTATTTATAAATGTATTCCTCATCATTTCATTTCTCCTGGACGGAGTTCTGAGGACTCCGGTTCGGGCCTTCCTGGGTGGAGTTTGCATGTTCTCCCCGTGCCACGTGGGTCTTCTCCGGGTACTCCGGTCTCCTCCCACATTCCAAAGACATGCATGGCAGGTTAATCGGGCACTCCGAATTGTCCCTAGGTGTGCTTGTGAGTGTGGATGGTTGTTCGTCTCTGTGTGCCCTGCGATTGGTTGGCAACCAGTCCAGGGTGTCCCCGCCTACTGCCCAGAGCCAGCTGAGATAGGCGCCAGCAGCCCCCGTGACCCTTGTGAGCAATAAGCGGTCAAGAAAATGGATGGATGGATGGATAGTTGTGTGTTTCAAGAACAAATTACAAAAATTCACCATTTGTATGCCTCCTTTAAAAAAAAAACAAAAAAAATACAGCGCCTATACGGCCATAGAAACTTTCAGGATTCTACACATTGACAAATCAAATTCAAGTTTGATTAAAATGGTCATAAAGTCTGAGAGAGGTGTCTTGTGACCAGGTTGCCACATTCGTAGATCAAACAAACCTGAAAATTTGTCATTTCAGAATTGGAAATTACGACGCGGTCGCCAAGGTCGCCTGTTGATTTCCTCCCAAGAGTCGCATCAATGCACACCAGGGACACGTCATAGTGGGAGAAAGATGGACGTTATGAACTGGAACTTGGGTGTGTGTTGGTGCAGTGTTTCTCAACCCTGGTCCTCGGGGCACACTATCCTTTTCTCCCTATTCTCAATGCAGGTGATTCCAATGACAGCTCATCAGCAAGCTCTGGAGAAGCCTGATAACGATCCTCACCTGCGTTTGAATCGGGAGACATGGAAAAACAGGCAGGATTGTGTGCCCCGAGGACGGGGGTTGAGAAACACTGGGTTAGAGTGTGACAGGCTGACTTTGATAAGGTCAACTGCAGGGGGCCCCTGCCGTCACACAGTCGTGGCCCTCTGTCATCAGCAGTGACACGCCGCTGCGTTGTCATATATACTGACACGGAGCAAACAATACACACCAACACAAAAATACTTGGAAATGCATCATCCTCATAAGCTGACGTGCTCAATAGTAAATGTGTTTGCTGGCAGACAGAGAAATCCAGTAAATCTGTTTGGCTTTGTAAATATTGTTTAAATAGAAGCTCCGCTTCACCAATTTCCCTCGTGGAATTTTTTTTGTTGTTTTTTTTGTTTTTTTGTCAGTCTGACCATAAAAGTCTCTGTCAGAGAGTCTGCATTCATTTGGGCTTTTTTTCTATTAATGCCAAAATGCTTCATTCTGTTGAGTTTTTTGTGAAACACTGATTTGCAATTGGCTTGTTTTTCTTTCTTTCAAGAGGACAACTGCTGAGGAAAGACAAAAGAAAAACAAATCAGGGATTTATTGCGCCATAGTTTATGAAGGCTCAAACAGGCTCAAGTGACATTTTTGAATTTTTCTTTGTACGGAATTTCTCTCATCTGAGCAAGTACATCTTTGTTATTTGATAGAATGCACTTTGGACGAAGTACTTGTCTGGTCCTAATCTTTTCATTCCACACTTTTTCCAGCACTAGCAGTTAAATCCCTCTGACTATCAAAAGACAAGTGGCTTGAAAGGCCTACTGAATGGAATACAGTACACATGTGTTTACCATGAGAGAAGACTGCATGTGCACCAAAGGTGAAAGATAATATTTCATTCACAATCGCAATATTTTCATTCAGTATTAATTATTATTATTATTATTATTATTATTATTATTATTATTATTATTATTATTATTATTATTATTATTATTATTATTATTATTATTATTATATTTTATTTTTATTTATTTATTTATTTTTTTCTTTAATGCTTTGTATTTTGCTGCGATTGGCTGGCTACCAGTCCAGGATGGATACTTTGTATTTTTTGTTTTTTTTGTTTTTTCTTTGTGGTAGTAACAAAAGCAATTGACTACTCCACCTTTTGCCACCAACTCCACCATGCAAACCCACCCATCTGACACGTGTACTACTTTCCTATTAGCCAATTTATTACATGTTTTAAATTTAATCAGTGATGCATAAATGTTATAAATACATATGACTGCAAATTGCACTTTATCTGTAATTGTGAACAGGCATTATGTTAAGCATAAAACTGATATTAGCGGATTAACTGTACTGCACAGAAGCTTATGTGTGTGAATGAGTGAGTGAAGAAAAAAAAAGAAGAAAAAAAAAAGAAGAAGAAGAAAAAAAAATCCATGCGTGCTTTCAAATTGCCGCGGGAGTGACGTCACGCAGCTGACATGTTTGCGACACGCCAACCCCCGCTCTGCGATTGGCTGGAGAGTTGTAAACACTGTCATTTCACAGAATCGTCCCGCTGTTTACAAAACAAACAAAAATGGCAAAATACAGGCTGGGGCGGTGGGGATTTAGGACGAAATTACCACAAAAGATTAACAAAAACACAGATGTGTAGACTGAGAGAAAGTTAGTGTGTACATCCTGTATTTAAAAGGTGCATTTTCCTGAGTGAATCCAGCAGACAGCCCCTTTAAAAAAAAAAAAAAAAAAAAAAAACAGGTAAAAAAAAAAATGCAAAAGAGGAGAGTGTGACTCACCAAATTTACTTTTTCCATGTTGTAACAGCACAGTCTTTTCTTTCTTACAGGTTTATCCATTCTCTCTTCCTAACCGACCGGGCAACACTACATAATATTATTATTATTATTATTATTATTATTATTATTATTATTATTATTATTATTATTATTATTATTATTATTATTATTATTTTCTAGCCACTTCCGCAGTATAAACCGCTACAACAAATGCACGTGACGATGCCTGATGCCTGTGATTGGCTGACAGGTGCTTTGTGACATTGCCGTTTTAGCTGATCTAGGACCTGGAGAGTGTGGTTTGCTGTGTTAAGCGCTGATTGCGAAACTTGCCAGCAAGCTAAATTCTCACAGTATTTGTTCATAAATAGTATGAGAATACATCTTGTATTGCTCCCACTGATACGTTCGCAGCCGACATATTAAGATCGGCGTTTAGAGTGTAAGCGACATGAAGCTGTGACGAAACCAGGAAGTGCCTCTCTCTCTCTTTCTCTCTCTCTCTCTAGTTGCCTCTCTTACCTTGCGAGATCTCCACATAACGTCACACCCAGCGACTCATTTTATTGGCTACGAGCAACTTCCTTGTCACTTTGCCGTTTGCTGAATTTCGTGTAAGAATTGAGAATTATTTTATGGGACTTTTGAGGTCCCGTACGGAACGGAACTAACAATTTAGTCCAAAATACAGGGAGTTGGCAAACCTACTATATACATCATTATTAGAGGTGCTTTTTAGTCCAGTGCCCTCCAACTGACTGTATAGCCTCTTTAGCATCCCGTCTGTGCTCCAACTGAGGAAAGAACTGTCAGCTCATAAAGTATTCCCACAGCTGCTGGGTCAAAGAAAGGCCACACTGCTGCGATGAATAGTACAGTCTGCCTGTCTTGGTTTGTGTACTGTACGCATGTCTGAACAAACCTGTGTATTCATTTGCCAAACCTCGCTCAGCCATTGAAAACACACACACACACACCAAAACAGTACAGTACACAAAAAAGTGACTTACAAGAAGTTGACGCAGCCAGTGCCAGGAGGTGGTGCGATCCAGACAAAGCTGAAACTGGTGGAGGGCTGGTGGCTCACATGGGAAGCGACCACACTGCAAACAAACTGAGTGCCACTAAACTGACGCTCTGGCATCACACCTGGAAAAAACACATGAATACAGTCATCACATTAATGTACCACTGTGTGATGATCTGTGCACCTGTAGCCTTTCATTGTGCCATCAGTGCCATGTTGCACTTTTTTTTAAATTATTATTTGTATTTTAAGGCCAGCATAGCTGGATATTACCCAAACAATAGTTGGAAAACAAAAGGAAGAACAAATACAGTACTACACATCTCAAACATAGCAGTGTACATGCAGTCCTGGTTTACAAGTTTCAACATATTTGCAGCACAAAGTCAATTTGTGTGTGCAGCAGGGTTAAAAAGGTACCTTATCATGCAGCACAAAAAGATGCCGTACTGCCATACCTGCTCTTTTATTTTTTATTGTTATATATTTATAGCACAATAGCAAAGAGAAAAAAGTATGCAAATGTCCGCCAAAAGTCCTTGCCAAACATGCTTTTTGTCAATATACTAATGTATGTGAAACAAGTATGTACTGTAGCAGAAAGAATGTATAATAATCAGTATCAAAATTAAACTTCCAACTACACTTTTTGTTCTCGACTGAGCAGTTGTGCGGAATGAGACAAGCGGTAGTCTCATAGAATGAATGTGGAAAGTTGTTCTTTTTATCTTTTATTGCTCTCAGGTGATGTCTTTGACCTACACTTAGTGATGTTTTCCCATCCTCTGGTATCCCAATGTTTTATTAAAATGTTTTCATACGCCCTTGCAGATAATTAATATTTTCGTCTCTATCTTTCTTTGTCCGTTTCTCATTCATTGAGCCGTAACCTTTCTCCCCCTTTTGCGCCACTTGACATAACAATGCTCTTGTTTATGAGCGTCCATGTTTGCCTGTGATTCCACCAGAGAAATTACATCATGCACATAATCTTCATATCGCAGGGCAAAGGCGCGATACTGGATGATTCATCAGTGGTGATGCAGACATTTAGAGAGCGTTAATATTTTACCGAAACTAAATGGCTTTCTAGTGTCAGCGGAGAGTCCTTGCAGTAAATACACAGCTGCTGTAAATAATTCATCTGCAAAGATAATTCAGTGATAATTCTGCGAATTCATCATCTTCCTACAACACAAAGTCGCCATTTGGAGGTCAGCATTTGTGCACAGCAAACAGGATGGTTAAAAAAAAAAAAGTGTTAAAACGTACTGTGAACTGCATCACCTGCACATGCGGCCCGGCCCTTCCCCATTGCACCCCTCAGTCGTAACTCAACACACTGAGAACATAATCATGATCATGAAATGATTAATAACGCTGAAGCTGTAATATACCCCGAATCACTGTGCAAATCATTATGCAAAATTGCATGTGCGACTCCAAACAAATGACTTCAAGGGAAATCACTCCATCCCTTGCTTCCTGTAATAATATTGACCCCCACACTTTATATACGTAAATAATGCTATGTTGACAGCACTACAAATGTTCTAATTCAACTCTACCAGCTGCTTCTACTCGTGTGCCTCGCATTCATTTAGTTCATTCGCTAACTTGGAAATTTTTCTGTATAAAAAGGAACCAACTCTGAAATGGATTATGTACAAATATTTGGTGTCAAAATATTCCTGGTCACACAAAACTTGATTTATGCCATTGTTCATGTGATAATAACTAACAAATTTGGGGGCTGTGTGACTCAGCGGTAGAGTGGTTGTCTCCCAACCCGGAGGTTATGGGTTTGATCCCATGACATTAGTTGGGTTTCCATCCACCCATTTTTATTCAAATTTTCAAGAAATGCGAAAATAAAACTGACTGGAAATGCTAGAAATTCGAAAAAGGGCCCAAAATCAGCACACACAAAAAAAAAGTTTTTACGCTTGAAGGAGGTGGATTTTGAAGTGTATCAAAAAAAGGAATATGGGAATTTTGGTGATGGAAACAGGTTTTGTGAATAAACACCACAAGACCGGATACACGTCGCACATTTTGACCAGTTATTACGTCATGCGTACATTTGTAGTCACAAAGCAATGGCGAATGATAATGTAAAGTATGTTTGGGGAGATGACGAAACAGAAATCTTTTTGGAATTATTCAAAAAAGCAAATATTAAAGCAATTTTTGATGGATAACAGCAAAGAAATGCTACGGTTTATCAAGAATTACAAAAGCTAACTCATACGACGTCATCGCACAGCACAGTCGCTTCCTGTTCTTCTTCTTCTTTTAAATAACTGATGGGGATTGCATCTCTATGGTGTATACAGCCATCTACAGTGGTGGAGTCTCTCAATATTCGCAAAAGAAGAACAGATGGAAAAGGGCAGATGTCGCATGTCTGTTTTGCGCATTTTCAGTACATTTGTTTCCAAAATTCAAAACAATTGGATGGAACCCTGACTATTGTGACAACGTCAAAGTATCCTTGAGCAAGATAATGAAGCCCCAGTTGCTCCTGATACTGCGTCAGATGAATGAGTTGTCGAATGTAAAGCCTTTGAGTGACTTGTAAGGTGTAAAAGTGCTATATAAATGGAGTGCCATTTACCATATGTGATGTTATGCAAGCACATGCAATGTGTGATTTACGACCCATGACAACAAGCATTCTAGGAAGCTTATAGTGCATAAACACAAGTACCTGTATGCTTCTTACTTTTAAACTGGCTGTGGAACATTACAATTTTTGGAGAACTTTATAGAAGAACTTGCTTTCAACACAAACCCTATTTGGAAAAATAACAAAATTGTAGTTGCGCATAAAGAGAAGCTGAAGCCCAGAATTAAATTATGTCTTTTAGAAAACATGCTGTAGTGGAGACTTCCACCTGAGAGACAAAAACTCCAACGTTGTATTTTACAAACCAGAAAGAAGTCACATTTAAGACAGTGAGGATTTTAAAAAACGGTCACAAACAAATCCACAAACACATGCATGATATATCTTAAGTAACAAGTACCAGTCAGAGAAAAATCACTGGACGAGTTGCACACAAATAAAGTGTGGTTTTAAAAAGATCAAATGCCAATAGTTAAAGCTTTACATGAGCACCAGCGGGTGAGGAGATATATTGAAAAGAAAGAACAAGAAATGGTTGCAGAGAAGTGAGGTGAAGATGAAAAGGAAGACTGATGCACTCCAGGACAACTCAGAAAATGTCTTTTCCCATTGGAAAAACACACTCGGGCATAAAATGCAAATAACCAAACTATTCCTCTTTCATGTTGAGGAGCGAGTGGGAGAAAAGATCACTGTTATTCAATGAAATCCAAACAGCAAATGTTTCAGTTCAACAATATGCGCTTTGGAGAGCTGACACTCTTGGCTCTGCACAGGCGGATGAGCAAAGGAGGAGACACTGGCGCTTTCATCACTGTGAAATGCAAATATATAACAAAGTGCTAAGCCCCTGTGACCATACCCTTGTTCATTCTATTCAATAACAGAGTAACAAATTTCAACAACTGATGTTGAAATCTTTCAACTTTTCTGTAAACTACTCATTTACTGGAAGTGTGACACAGACAAAGATGCTGACACAGGATTGTTTGGTCAACATTCAAAGAGGATGTTCCGTCATTTCTCACTTCATAAATAATGCATTAATCACATTGCCAAATGCAGGCATGCGTAAGCGTTGCTGAACATTCGTGGATGTCTGCTGGCCTTAGGGAGTTAAATTGGACATGTTTTTAGAGTTTGTAAGACCACCTTGGTCAGTTTAAGACCTTGGGAATTATTTCCGTGACTGGCATAGATCCTGTGCAGGCGGGTTAGACCCAACGTTGGTAATTTTGCAGACAAGCACAGGCTGGCGGAGCTGCGAGGGGTGGGTCTGCGCCAGTGTGGGTGTGGTCACAGCCGCCTTAAAATGAATTCATTCATTCCCTTTAAATGTGTTAAATGTGTCCCTTTGCAACGCTAATAAGCTTCCCACAGCCAAGCGCAAATCAAGTCAACTAAATGGAGTGAGAATCTCCCAATGGAGCAGATGGGCGAATGGTAGCTCAGCCTGGCACTTTCACGCTGCAAGAGCAGCAGGAGCTTGCGCACTGGCACAAGGAATCATCATTAGAGTCGAGGCAACGTTCAAATCAATGTGCAAAAATGCAATTTATATCAGTAAGTACCATTCAGAATCTGGCTAGGAGCTAATAGCTTATAAGGTCCTACACCAGGGACTCCAAGTTCGGTCCTCAAGAGCCCCTATTTAGCTTGTTTTCCATGTTTCTCTCCACTAACACACCTGATTCATGATCAGGCTTCTGCTAAGCTTGCTGATTAGCTGATCATTAGATTCAGCTGGGCGGCACGGTGGATGACTGGTTAGCACGTCCGCCTCCCAGTTCTGAGGCTCCAGCACCCCCTGCGACCCTCGTGTGGAATAAGTGGTCAAGAAGATGGATGAATGGATGGATAGATTCAGCTGTGCTGAAGGACGGAGACATGGAAAACAGGTTGGATAGGGGCTCTCGAGGACCGAACTTGGAGAACTCCTGTCCCACACTGATGTTATAGAGAAAAGGTAAACTCCAAAATGTGAAGTATTTATAATTTCTAAATAGCTTAATATTAAGAGGTCATCATTATGAAACGTTTGAGTTGTTTACACGTTATCACATGGGACACAAGTAGATACAACCAGGAGCGCTTTCATAACCATAGATGCACATTCTCAAAAACAGAAATTAAATGTGCTGTGAGGAGATTAGATTAGTTGAGTTCTTTAATAGAAATCCCTCCTTGATTAAACAGTGAGAGGCTCGTTTTAAAATCCAAGATTAATCTTTGTGATGCAAATGTATATCTCCAGGGTCACTTTGTGCGTTTATGATGTGCGTCTATGCAAGATCACACTGATTGAATCTACAAAATCCCAGGTAACTTGAAGTACAGGGCACCCCATTATCAACTCACAATTAATGTGGTAATCTTTAAAACCTGATGGATCATTCTAATACATAAAAGGACTGTGTATGTGTGGGAATCCTCCAACATGGAGGCACAAGGCTCCTGTCAACATTTTGACGAGAAGGCCACACAATGGTGACATAAATGATACATCACACAAGCCCTGGCAGCTCCAGTAGGGTCCCCATATGCTTTTTGTGCTGCTGAATGAGCCCATGTGATATGTGTATGGCTTTGTGCGTTGTGCGGCATTCAGCCATTCTTTAGTCTCATGGCCGGGAACTTGATTCTGCTGTGCCATTGGCTGGAACGGGCATCCTTCTTTTTTGTACCATGGAGAAGGTTCGCCACTGGTGTGGCGAGGTGCAATGTTGCCAGGAAGAAGCTGTGCATTAATGTGGGTGGCGAAAGATGCCAGTGGTCCACCAAAGAGGGGATATGGCACATTGTGGGAAAATGTGAACGGAGGGGCAAGAGAAAAGGACACCTGGGGGTGATATGCTAACTGTGCATCATCTAGTCTAAGACATTAAAAAAAAATACTAAAATGTTCTTTTATCTTAATATGCACACATTTTGAAAGGACAATAGTCTAAGTCAATACTTTTATTGAGGCTTCCATGTCTTACAGATTCCTGAACACAACGTCATTCATGTACACAATACAAACATAGCCATAGATAGTTGAACCTTTTCAAGTTTTCTTCCAACATACTGCCATATACTAAACAAAACCAAACTAAAAAAAAAAAAATGTATAGTCTAAACAAGCGTTTATACTTATCACCACTCTGTGGTGTGTTCTTTTAAGAGCTACAAGTCTTACGAGCATAAATGATGAATGGAGCGAGGTGAGGCTTAATAATATTCCCCCTGAACTCATGTGTCATCATTGAAATTAATGTTGTTCTGAATGAATCAAAGTGTTGTTTTGGAGCTGCACCCTGTTTGATGAATGACACTTTCACCTCTCTGTGCAGCCATTACCATCCATCTCACCAGGCATTTTCCCAAACACACTTGCAAATAAGTTATGTGTTGCATATTTATATGTGTTTATGCAAGTAGATACACTAACATTCCACTTTTACTGCTCGATAAACAGGAATTAAAATGTGGAAGTCTGATTACCAAAATTTGAGGGCAAAATATTCCTCTACAGTTGTAAGATAATCTCCGTTATTTGATGCTGCCACAGAGGGCCAACAAAAGAAACAAGGATAGGGAGAAAAAAACAGAACTGGAAAATATATCATGTGCTATGACAGCAAAGTGGTATAAGTCTGTGCACTGGCTGCTCACAATGCAGATGTGCAAAATGGAGCTAAGTCAACAATATTAATAAAAGGATGGAGTGAAGATCGGAAACTGAGTTGCAAAATAGTCTTTGATATGAATCATCTCCAAAGCACTTTGGTGATCTCCCACCCTCAGATGACAATGTTACTTAAAACATTGCCTGCACGGTTCATAAAGATTGTACAATTGCAAGGGTGACTGGTGTCCCAGAAAAGGATTTAGTCCAACTTCAGTTTCCAATGAAATTTTTTTTACAGTGATTAGTTCTACATGTAATGTTAATCTGAGAGCTGAAATTTCACAAATGTGAAAACAGAGGTGCCCGTGTCAATGAATTCTGACGGTTCGTTATTCGTTAGACCAGGACACCAGTCCATCATTGTCAGTCTGTCATTATTTCAAGCCGAACCAAACTGTAATTGTCTATCCGTCAACGTTATTTTAACCGTGCTTCTGTCATCGCTAAATTATAGCTGCTATTTTAGGACGGCAGTATATTTTCACCAGTCCGCCAGTCTGCCACTCCCTCATTATTATAAACTGGCAAGTTTGAAATACGTTTCTTTTTTTTTTCTTTTTTTTTTTCCAATAATCAAACTATTAAGTGACAAAGTATTAAAACTGAGATTGTCTTATATTTCACAATTCTGGGGGAGTTCTTCTTGTTATTCTTCTTTTTTTCCTTCATCTTCATCTCATTCTTCGCGGATTGCAGTGTTTCATTCTCGACCCACGGCTAGTCCATGCCGTGCTCTATATTCTCTCAGACCTTAGGAGGCAGCAGAGAGCATCTACCGCATATGAACAACACTTCACCGCAATAGAAGTAGAAAACAATTTATTTATTTTTCAATAAATTTTCAACAAGAACAGTTTGGGGTGAACAGTCTACATACTTTTAAATAAAAACAAAGAATTGGGAAATACAATGACATGTATTTCAGCACAGACTGTCCGGACTAATAATGCTGCCGTAGTGAGAAGTAAAGCCACTGGTGGCCATCTTACGTTGCCACTCACTAAGCTCGCCTACCTTGAATACACTGATTTTTCCGATGTTTAGTTTTTTCCTACGTTTTCTGTCTCTCCACCGCGTCATACGGTTGTACCAATAAACACAAAACAGTCCTTCAGTCGGTACTGATTACGTTATGTATGAAAACCCACAATTTTAGAAGATTCCCGTCAATCATCAAGAAAACAGGTGGATTGACGGACCTTCCGCCCGTATCGACGGAATGCCCACCACTGTGTAAAAACATGGTTCGCTCTTGCTCCCCCAAACAGTGAGGTTAGTGTAGAATTCTTTCTCATAGGTCATACTCTATTTTAACTTATTTTAATTCTTAGCTTGAACTCTGATTTTATTGTGTAATAAAGTCTACTATTACATTGGACAAGGTCAAGCTCAAGATAAGGACATTATATAATCAATCAGGATGAAGTGTAACTTAAAAGGCCACCTTGGAGTGACATGACTTGGTGCTAGTGGACTGACTGGAGCCTGTGGAGCACCCATGGGAGGTCAGCCAACTGTGAGCCTGAGGAGAAACTTTCCACACAGGGTGGCAAAGTCACCAAGTTACCATTCCTCTTGTCCTTGTGCACCCACTTTTCCTCCATCCCGCTACACGTCCATCCATCAGTGACAGCCACGAGCCTTCTGTAGATGTGTGTCACCGTGGCTTGGCAGGCACACATCACAGCAGCTTTACCGGCAGGCGCCAAGGCTAATTTGATTTTTAATTCAACGCGACTCCTCGACTAATAGTTTGAGCCGGGGATTAATTAATCTGATTTGACTTGTGCTAATTTCTAGCACCCACGTCCGCGCACTGCCAGACAGCAAATAAACAAACTGGTGGGGCTGCACTCTCGCAGGCTGTGTCCTGACATACATGTTGAGAATGAATGACACCCACGGCGACAGGTGATGGGCCAGTGGACAGCCAAGGGGAAGCAAAGCATGTCGCCCTTCCACCGCAGCATGTATGTGACATGCTAATTGCGGTTTAATGTGATGAATTGTGAATATGAACGAGATTTGGAGCTGAGAGGAAGCGGACTAATCATGACTACGTCCTGGCTTTGAAGGAGAGTGAAAAACAGAAGAGGTTAAAAACTATTTTTACTGTCAAAATATGGGTCAGATTGAATCTGGATGAGAAGAGAGGTTCTTTCAGGCTTTCAAAGAATGGATGATCCGATTCGATCCAGTCCTTTTGGGGTGAAGAAATCTGTAGAATCACTACACATCCTCATCGCGCAGCAGCAAAGACCACTTCAACTGTTTTAAGACTCCCTGGAAGGGAACTTTAAATATGAATAGAGCTCAGAGGCCGAGAAGGCTTTGTAAAAATCACTTTTCCCGCGTTTGCACGCCGAGCCCACGGCTGCCCACTCACTTTGAAAGGTGCCTGTGGAGGTATGGAACATGACGCCACAGAAGACACACTTCAAAGTCAACTTGCCTTTTGTGCTGAAACTGACGCAAACTCGACAGTGTGCATAGAAATACGAGTCTTGGAGTCAAATGCCATCTATATTTCTACCTCGCCTGCTTTCTGGCATGGAACCAATCTCTCAGTGTGGCAGAAAATAACTCCAGCTCAAGTGAGACCACACATTGCAGCCACGGCCTACGCCTGCTGCTTTCCAGCAGGAGAAGAAATGAAATGGAATAATGCAGATTAGAAAATGGACACTACACACGTAGACACTGCTTTGAAATCGATTGCAGGCACTCCATCTTCTGCCTTGTTTACGCACAGGATACACAGTAAAGTTTAAAATGTCCTTACATATTTAAAGGAGAAGAACACAAAAAAAAATGTTCTGAATGATATGCTATATGTTTCCCCACTAGTCTAAACACATTCTGTGTTTAGACAACATTCTGTGTCTGTATTCTGTGTTAACATTCAAACACAGCATATTGTGTTTGTGTAATTTGAGTAAGCAGCAAATTCCACCCGTTCTCTCAATTACCCACTTGTAAATCCCCACTGATACGCACCATTCAGTAATACTGTATCTGTGATACAGATAACACTTTTTTTTTTTTTCAAGACCCACCGTTCTCTGCATTTGACTGTCTGGTAGTGCTTGGTCTTCACTGATTATATTGGCTAACTTTAGGCATGAGGAGGACTGATGAGCCAGAGGCAGTCTTGCCGAACTAAAAAAAATCATTCAGATATTGTCCTGAGCTCTGAAGGCAGCCCCGAATTTCAGTTTGCAGAATGTGCTCTGCGGTCATACACTGAAGACTTGCTCATGATGTGGGTTCAATCCTCAGGGTGGACACACTAGCCAACATGATCTAGTTTTAATTTTTTAGTATCTGGGCTGGTAGTTAAAACCAGTGCTGTCAGAGTTAAAGCGTTAACTCATTGATTAATCACACAAAAAAAAGAATTAATCATGTATTAACGCAGATTAATCACACTATTAATTGTGACTGCAGGTGATCCTTTAGCTTGAGAGCAGATGATCATGTTAAAGGTACCACAGGTTGAGTTTGAGCAATAAACATTTTTTTTTTCATTTTAAATTATGCAAGTAATTATTTTAATAGAAAAAGAAGAGGATGAGAGTAGAGTGGATCAAAAAAATGTTGAAGTCATCCTCACAACATGAAATGTCTAAAAAATTAACACATAACAGGTGCTCTTTAAATTTGGCGATTAATCGTGATTAATCAAAATTGTAAGCTGTGATTAATTTGATTAAAAAAATAATCGTTTGACAGCTCAAGTAGACTATCTTGTAACATTATTTATATTGTATGTTTGTCTCATCATAAATACATTTTACATTAATTCAAGCTGCTTGTGTTACCAGTAATAACTACAAACTGCTTCTAATCAAGTCATCCATCCATCCATCCATCCATCCATCCATCCATCCATCCATCCATCCATCCATCCATCCATCCATCCATCCAATTTCTTGACCGCTTATTCCTCACAAGGGTCGCGGGGGGTGCTGGCGCCTATCTCAGCTGGCTCTGGGCAGTAGGCGGGGGACACCTGGACTGGTTGCCAACCAATCGCAGTTAAGTTATGATCATTTTATTATTATGAGCAAGTAGATAACGGATTTTTCTTACATCTCACCGTTTTTAAAACAGGACGTTTTTCTGGTGTAATTTAAAGTATATCGACTTGTCCAGGGACCAGAACGCCAATGGGCTCAGGTAACAACCAATCACGGCTCATCTTCATAAAGTAGGTGATCCGTGATTGGTCGTTACCTGAGCTCTGAGCGGTGATGGCATTTTCAGTTGACAGCAAGTGTCAAAATGGCTGTCCTCCAATAATAATAATAATAATAATGTAATATCGTGTTTAGATTAGTTGAGAACTTGGGGTGGCATAGAACATTGTAAAGAAAATGTGGGTTGACTTTCCTTTATACATGTTTGTGGTCAAGCTCGCAGGACCAGACAAAGACAATCACACCTGAGAGGTGAGTACAATTGTGCTGGGAGGTATGGCCATCACTAATGCACTAGTCTGGACTCTGCTCTTGATATCGTTTGAATTAATAATGCTGACGGTTCTCTGAATTCTTTGAAGGTAGGTTTGCTTTTAACTCGCAGGCAAGGGAGCTGAGCACACGGACACACTTGACTTGTAATACATCATCACCCAAGCGTCCTTGGGATTCAGAAAAGGTGCCCAATGTTTATCCACCTGTTATCAGCCTCTTGTCATCGTAAAGGAGACGGAAAGAAGACTCATGAGGAGCGGGCCAGAAAAGCAGCAAGCATTACAACAAGCCATCCCAGTCGATCTCCCACTCTCAAGTTTGTGCCTCAGAGAACACAAATAACTCCTGTTCCTGACAACTCATTTCATCTTCTGCACTAATGAATCCATCACAAGGAGCCTTGCGCCTTGCAAAGTCGCAGCCCTGAGCGGGGAAGGAGTAATGGCTTAGATAAGTCATCATCATCATTATTAACATCCTCACCACCTCTGCTGCTGCTGCTGCTGCTGCTGCCAACACCAACTTGCTTCCCCTCTCTTCAACTGCGAGCCAAGCATCAACAGTTTGGGACTCTCAAGAGCGGGTGTCAGCGTTCAAGGTTATTGTAGTGAAGGATGCCTGAGCAGATGTGTGCATCTTGAATGCGAGAATGTGTTGTGGAATGAATAGATAAGTCAGAGAGCGCGGCGCTCTCGTGGTGGTGTGTATCTACTACATCGCATGTGTGTGTGCGAAGAAGTGTAAGTGGCGCAGTCAGGGAGCTGTCAGCAGAGAACCAGGAAGCTGTCTGATCACAGGGAGGCAATGTGTTTGAAGTCTCCCAGGGACTGACAACTTCACTCCCCCATGGGAACGCCTTCCTTCGCCCTGCAACACCCTTCCACTACAGCATTCCTCTTTCCCCATGTACGCACACACACACGCAGCAGGGAGCTGGATGATGAGAGGTGTATTAGTAGGGGTGGTATGTTGCGTATGAGGAAACACACTTGCACTCTCAGGGGAGATACGCGTGAGACTAGGTAGAGGCTGCAAAATGCAGGTTTGTGTGTTTGCGTAAACAGCGACATGATGAGCTGCCATCTTTCATCAGTCCACATTCAATCACTTTTTTGAGAGGGCGAATGCAGATGACCTTCAGTCATAAGATGGATGATGGTGGAAACCATCATTAATCTATTATTATTATTTTATCACACTTCAATGCTCATTGTGCTACTTATTGTTGTTGTCTTATGTACACTATCGGCCACCTGGATCAGTATAAGGCAATCATATGCTCTCTACTCTTTTGGGTGAGCTAGGCTGGGTAGCGCTCAGGAGTCATCAAGAACTACAAAGTGCTAGCAACAGTGGTGTGCTGAGATGAGCCAAAATCGAGGCAAAAATTGCTTGAAAGCAATTGGCAGAATGCAAGCCGATCTACTCTTCTGGAAGCCACAACGTGTGTAAGCTGATCCGAAGTTAGCGAAGACGCTACTGGTGAAAGAGAAGAATTGCGCTTGGTTTGGCTGCTCGCCTGGCGGGGTGGGCTTGCTGGTGGCGTCTGGGAACCCACTCAGCAGTTCCAAATGACTGGGACTAGCCACAATCTACGCACGGACATTCATGATGAACTGAGCGAGCAGTGTCTGGGATAGTATGGGATGGATAACGATAAAAATTAATGACCATTCTAAATAATGTATATGACTGATGCGTTGTAGTAATGGGTCGATGGGGACGGGTCTCGAATAAGCTTCGGCTTCTACCCGCCAGCCCTTCTTTCGGATGTCAATGTTGCAAATGATGTGATGTGATCGATGTAAGCTGTAAGGTGTCCGAAAGGAAAAAATGAATAAAACAAACTAAACCAAACTCTTGTGACTTTCTTCGCAGAGGATAAAAAAATACATTCACCATTTATTTTCAGATATGCATTGTTTAAAGCAGGGGTGTCCAAACTTTTTCCTTTGAAGGCCGCATACAGAATAATCGAAGGATGCTAGGGCCATTTTGAAATTGTCTAACTTTATTAAACACGCTAAAACTAACCCTTATAATAATGTACTATAGTTTAGCTAGTTATTTTTAAAACAGGACAGTTTGGAAATTTTCTTGATTTTGTGGTGGCCCACACCCCTGTATCCCACAAGAATAGATCCGCCCCATCTCTGAACCAATCTCAACATTCAGAATCCAATTAAGAGTAGTCGGTAATAAAATGACAAATTTGAAATCACTTGAGGATCTTAGTTAATCATTAATGTGATGTGTTCACAAATTAGACCTTGACACAGACAACGGAACATGGAGGAAAAAGTTTTGCTTCTGGAACTGAAATCACTGACTTGATTAATTAAATTACAAAAAAAAAAAAAAATCTGGTTTAGATTTAAATAGTTTCTGTGCATATCTTGAAAAACAGGCTGTGTCAAAAGTAATTTTTTGTATATGCTGAGGGCCGCTAAAAAATAGATGGCAGGCCGCAAATGACCCCCGGGCCGTAGTTTGGACACCACTGGTTTAAAGGGTAACATTTAACATTTAACACTCCCACGCAGATGCGAATTGTTAATCTGTGTGCCTATGGAGTTTGCAGTAGTATGTTAGTATGTATGGTGGAGGTTATGTGGTTGTTTCAAATAAAGAATGTTCTGTTCTGGAAAGTTCTGGGGGGAAAAAGTTGGGTCACTTGTACCTCAAGCCACCACAGTACTTTGTTTGTATGTGTTGTTGACCATTGTATGTTAATATGTAATTTTAAAGCTTCAAGCTGTCGCTCTTTTATGGAATACTTTAAAAAGTTGTTTTTAATAACTTTAGATGGGAAACTGAGGTTCACTGTAATGACAAATGAAGGCCACTACTTATGAGTGTCTATTTTTCTCTGCTTGTTTTCATGCAGAAGTGATTGCAATTTTGACCACACACACCCTAGTTGCCCCCCTCCACTGCAGGTCAAGGTGCAACCGAATTTCATCTCTAATAGCTCGTGTGCGAGCAGGAAGCCATCCGTCATGAGGACAGACTGGGGGCTGGATGTCCCTGTCACTAAGCTGTCGGTTTGTCAGCCAGCCAGTTCCATCATATCCAAATGAGGACTGGCCTTAAAAGAGAGCAGTGTCGCAAATGCATACAAATATGCAAATGAAAGACAAAATAAACATCACCCCGCGAGTGAGCCATCCATCAATGACCGTGTTCTGAGAAGCTTAGCATCGGCACGGCAACACTAATCAGCCACCCAGACACCGGCCGTGATGGAACGCCATCCCATCATGATCCCATCCACTTTCTCGCACCCCACACCCCTTTCACTCTCTCCTTTTCATTGCTCATTGCTCGCCATTTGCCACTTTTCATGCACACTTTGTCCAAATTCCCCCTCCCGCTTTAATCTCACCACTTTGCGTTGCTTTTCTGCGCATCAATTTTAGCTATCTCTGCAATAAAGACTGATTCATACCCATAATTTTATCATTGAGAGAGACTTTTACAAGGGACATGCACTCTTGCCTTTTTTTAACGTGACGGAAAACATTTGGCAATTACGGGAGCAGTTGGACCAGGACACGTTTATTTCCATCAAGGTTCCTGCCTCTGAGGTGTAATCACCTCATCATTGCAGTGCAGCACTACAGCTAACAGTTGGTGTGTAAAATGCAGATTTAAGAAAAACATACCAATTTGCCGGTGTCCTCAACAGAAATCCCCATAGGATAATGGTTAGACAACTGTGTGAATTTCGTTCGGGAAAGCCAAAAGACTGGAATGGAAACAAAGCGCTCTAAATGGAATAAATGTCAAAAGGGGAAAAACATGAAGCAGTCGGACGGAATTCTCCAGCAGCTGAGTCAGGCCACACTGACGTTGTTCTTGAAACAGCATCTCATCTCACAATAGACCCAAATGAACCGCTTTACACACTAAGCCACATAACAAGTGCATGTTGTGAATGTAACTGCTGTGTCAGCAAATTTTATGAGGTGGCATGTTTTTGTTTTTTTTTAAAAAAAAAGTAATTCCTCCTTTCTCCTTCCTCACTCCTTTCTTAACCATGTCTGGCTCCCACAATGTTTTTATCTCCAGCTTGACTGATTCCGCACTCGCCATAGTTGAGTAATAACACCGGCCTAAAAGGTCTGTGGTGAGCCACCCGACGGCTCGTGGTGAATCTCTTGGCTCGAAGCAGAAAAATGTGACATTGTTCTCATTACCCTGACTAACAGCCCAGTTGCTCCATTGGGCTAATTTGACAATGAGTGGGCGTAGAGTTCTTCTGACACGGTAAAAAGACAACCCCCCAAAGCCTCACACTTTTATTACAAATGCAGTGTGAAGGGCCTTGTTATTCCGAACGAAAGAAAGCCAATAAAATGTTCCCTTCACTGTCTCCATGCAGTGGCGTCTGGATGTGTGTCTCTCTACCATTCGATGTGACAGAGCCCGCGAAGCCGCCAATAAAAAAAACATAAAAGGCACACAGAAGAAGAGCAGTGCAACATGCTGCACTGGTTTAAGGAGTTGATTGGGGAATGACTTGTCTGACCACACCAACCACTAAACAACAGTTTAACACAAGTCTCAACACACCCTTTCTCGTCTGTTGAAAGGGGAACTCAAGCTCAAAATTTTCTTCATATGTTCTATTCGCCCCCACAGGTCTTAAACATGGCATTTTGATTAATACTGTGTGTGTGAATTAAGCACCAAAATCCACCCGCATTTATCATTTATCCATTTCAGGGGGGTGGCCATTTTGCCACTTGCTGTTGACTGGAAATGACAACACAGGGCTCAGGTAACTAGCGTCACGACGCACCTGTTTTGTGGGTTTGGTCGTCATTTTCACAAGATGAGCCCTTATGCTGCATTCAAGTAAGGTGGGAAGCTGGATTTATTCCACTTGGAGTGTTGCAGTTCCGACCCCAAAGCATTCAAGAAAATGTAAACAAAGTTGGCTGATTCCGATAAATTGTTTGCTGTTCTGATTCATACAGCAATTCTTTCCAAATTACATTGTGTTACGTGATATTATGTCAAACAACTAAATTAAATTAACAATAAAGATGAACAAATACGTGTTTAAAATCTTGTAAGTTATGTTTTGCCATTCACGGTCTGTGATCTTTATGTCACCATTGTCGATTGAAGTCGGGGTGTTTTTTTCCTACTTTGCAACTCAGATTGCCAAATTCAAAGGGGCGTTCCCATGAATACTTACTGGTATCAAGTCAGAAAAGTTCGACTTCCCACTTCTGCTCGAATGCAGCATTAGGTACAGTGATGTCATTTACAGTCAACAAGCGGCAAAATGGCCGCCTCCTGAGCAGCGTTACAATAATTTTGAATTTTTCATTTTAGTTAGTTGTTTTGACTTTTGCTGTTATATTCAGTTAGTTTTAGTTGTAGCGATTAGAAAAAGTTTGTTAGTGTCATAATCTGTGTTTTGTTTTGTTTGGTTTGGTTTTGGTTGGATTTTTGTTGTCATGTTTTCCTTGTCTCCCTTTGTCAATGTCTCATCATGTTTTATCATGTCCACCTGTGCTTGTCATCACGGTCCCTTGTGTCATCCAATCAGCTCGCTCAGTCACGTGTGCCATGTCCAGGTGTCTCTTGTTGTCTTGTCGGTTGGTGTCTATTTATGCTGCATTTTAGGAAAGCGGGAAGCCAGTCTTTTCCAAATTCGTACAAGGAAGTGAACACGGGAAAAAAAACCTTGAACTCTGTTAACCAGAACACCATATAATTTACCTCTTTCAGCCATCTTTGTTGTTCACATTTGCTCGAACGCTCTGAGGTTGGAACGGGGAGAACCAAAGTGGGATATATCCGACTTCCCACCTGCCTCGATTACAGCCTTAGTTCCTTGCTTTCTTTCGGTTCTTTCGTTTAGACATTGTCAATGTCATGTGCTTGCCACATCTTGTTTCTTGTGTGTTTGTTAATTTGACGAGATTTTGACCCAACCTTTTCACCCCACATTTTACTGTTTTTTGTGTGAGTTTATTTTAGAATACCTGAATACTGTGTTTGTCTTTTCATTTTGGTTTATTTATTTATTTATTTATTTATTTATTTTTGCCTCATTGCTTCCCTGCATTTTGGTCCAAACCACCCACAAAACCTAGCAGTTTTTATTAGTTTAATTTAACTTTAATTTAACTTTTTTTAAAAATGCTTTGTTTTTCTTTTCATTAGTTTTCGTATTAGTTTTAGGTTTCTCTTTAACATATTAAGTATTACATGACTGCAAGAATAAAAAAGGTCGCCAAGAATTGTGTAGTAAAGTAAACAACTGCCCTTACTTGTGCTGTAGCTTTGGATGTACAGCACCACTGAAAGAAAGACATTGAAAATTAAGCCCGAAAGCTCATGTATAATATTAATTGACAAAATATTAAAACAAAGGATATTTTCACCATAAATATAGTTTCTGAATTTTTTTTTTTTTAAAGCATTCTTGTTTTTATTTTATTTTTTTTACTTTTCATGAACTATAATAACCTTGCCTTGCTGTCTGCCATGTACTACACTACACTCAGTCTACAATATTAGGTACCTACCTACCGACTGTACATAATCTAATGAAATCTAATCAAAGAGCAGAATCAGAAATTGCCTCTGTATAATGCTAATAATTTGTTTATTCTTGAGGTTTTTTGTTTCTAGTTGTATTTGAACTACACTGTGTCATACTGAAACGTGTTTCTAATATTTTGATTCTATTGTTCAGCTACATTCGGTATCAGTAAGAACTTGGTGACAGGCATTTGTCTCCACTTATTAATTTCATGCATTCTCTGAACCACTTAACTTCACAAGTGTCGCAGGCGTGCTGGATGCCTATCCCAGCTGTCATTGGGCAAAAGGCCAGCCAGCCAATTGCAGAGTATTAATTTCATCTATTTTCTATGATGCATGTCCTCATTAGAGTTGCAGGTGAGCCAGAGCGAGAGGTTCCGTACACCCCGGACTGCTTGATAATATATGAACATAAACCATCATTTACACCATCGGTCAATTTAGAGTCTTCAATGAACCTAGCATGGATGTTTATGGAATTCAGCATGATACCAGGAGGAAACCCTTGCAAGCATGCGATGAGCCTCTCAACTGTGAGGCTTGCTAACCACAAGTCCGTCATGTTGTCTACTTGGGATGTCATTGGTTTTTCAAGTGCATCTGTGGTAAACAGATGTAATAGATTTACTTTTACCTTAAAACAGTCAAGCCATTAAAAAAACAAAAATGCAGAACCATTATAAATGGTGCCAATGCCGGTGCCGAAAGGTTCATGTTGCTTCCTGCGCTGATACATCTGTCAGCCACATGCTCCCCTGCCAGTCGTCTCTCAAACAGCTGTACACAGCTGGAGTGTGGATGTGCGTTTCTCTATTGAATTCTGTGTGCATGTCCGTGTAGTTGTGTTCCTCACATGCCTCCATTGTGAGGGATTAGAGCCACACCCCTTCCGAGACACTAAACACCAGGATTGTAAAATTCCCTTGTTGAGTTGCATGACCCTCACGGGCCCCCGGTCCACATCTTGCTCTTCAAAGTGTCTCTGGCTCTCTTATGCATCAGAAGCTTTCTTTGAGCAAACAGATGAAGCTTTGAGGAATATTGACACCCCCCCACCCCACCCCAAGATGTGACACCTACCCAAATTGCACACAGCTAAAATCCCTCTTTATTATGATTATAAAAAAAAATAATAATAAAAATTCTAACAGGACTTTTGGAAACTTCTATTATGTATAGGCTTTTTTTTTTTTTTTAATTAGCGAGTGAAGGTGCCTCAAGTTAATGCATTTCCAGAACATATTGCCGCCAAGAAGTAAACATTGCACTTGCCAGAGTAAAAATCATCCTCTGAGTGCAGGGAGCCCGACGGGCAGCTATTCTGGGCCAGTAGGCCTCTTCTCCAAGGACTTCTTCGCTGGTCAATGGCCTCGAGAAATCTCCACTGCACTCAAGGGCTTCATCTATTCACACTTGATGGACTTTAAACATTCTCTGTTTATCCAGAAATAGGTCAAGGTGGGCTTCAACTTATATAGCTGCTTTATGGCTGTGTAAATATATTACATGCATTTATACTCAAGACTAAATGCAGAATACATTTTAGTAAGTGAACATGTTAGCAGCACTGCATCTAAATCACGAAATTAGGGATGCACGATAATGCTATTTTCCATGGATACTGATAAACCAATAATTTAGAACGCGCCGATGTCGATACCTGATAAGTAAGCCGATTGTTTGCAAAATGAACTTGAAGACAAATATACTTTCAAGTCCTACTATAGGTCTAACATGTTAAATACATTGAAACATTGTGTAAAGCACCATGAAGCTGAATTTTAGTAACTCGTTTTGTGTTGAAAAAAAAAAAAAAAAGCCCACACCGGCAACTGTCATGTCGCCATGATGCATCTTATGTGAACATGGGATCGTGTGCAATATGACATCACAAATATGCAACGCTACCATAATTTGCAGAGTTGGGCACAACTTAGCCACCACCACAACAGATGGATCAATGTGGCATGTCTATTATTATCGGCAAAATTCTTTATTATCTGGTTTACCTGTATGTCATCCAATTGGCCGATAATTGCAGATAATTATTAGCGGATTAATTATTATCTGGTTTCTTTGTATGACGTCAAATTGGTCGATAATTGCTGATAATTAGCAGCCACCGATATTCTCGTGCATCCCTACAAGATGTTTGCCTCGCTGAATTAGCGATTGGGGCAGACTAGTCAGTCGTCCATCACAACATTGTTGTCAATAGGGAATTGACAAGGAATACAGATGGATCAGGCTAGCTGCAAGAAAGTCAGTTAGAGTATCCGTAAACCCTTAAAAAAAAAATACCCCTTCAATCGAATGATCAATCAGTCAAGGGTAGTGCGAGACGTTTTAGTTCAGATTTTTTTTTTAGTTGTGCATATCTCACCAAAGCATTTTGCCAAATTCTTTGTCTCCAATTTTTGGTTGGAATGTTTGGAGAAGGGTCTTTTCTATTCCAGTATGAATATGCAATGACCCTAAAAAGCATGTTAGGATGAATTTATTGTGGAAGAACTTATGATTCGTGACCTCAACGCCACCAAATGAGAATGTTGACTGCTCCCACCCATAATTGAGATTTCGAGCAGAGACCACCAAATACTGTTGCTGTGGCGACGCACGGTTTACCAAGAAAAATGAAGCTGATTTTGACTGTCAAAAACCTGGCAAAATATTCAATATTCTATTAGCTTTAAAAAAAAAAAAAAAAAAAGGCTTAGTAGCGCCCCCAGAATGTTTTAACGATACAGCCCCAGTTGTAGGAGAAGTCTGAAACATATGTAACACGAACAGGCCAAGACCTACAGAAAAAAAAAAAGTTTTGGGGAGCTGTAGCTTTATATTTTCGAATGCTTTTAACATGGCGATGTTCTGTTTGCCATGAAATGCTGGTTTTGGTGGTCTAAATGTGTGAAAATTACTGAAAATTTTAACACACATCAAGCTTGGTAAAAAAACACAAAAAAAAACGTGAAGGTTATTGTGCCTAACAATTCGAATTCCTCTAGTGACGAGTATTTTTGAATATGTATTGTAGTAAGTCTGATTTAATGTAGAAATCTGGCTATACAAAATGAGTTATCAAAAAACATGATTCAATAATTTAAGTATCAATGAACCATATGTGGGCGGCACGGTGGACGAGTGGTTAGCACATCTGCCTCCCAGTACTGAGGACGCAAGTTTGAGTTCGGGCTTCGACCTTCCTGGTTGGAGTTTGCATGTTCTCCCCGTGCCCGCGTGGGTCTTCTCCGGGTACTCCGGTCTCCTCCCACATTCCAAAGACATGCATGGCAGGTTAATTGGGCGCTCCGAATTGTCCCTAGGTGTGCTTGTGAGTGTGAGTGGTTGTTCGTCTTGGTGTGCCCTGCGATTGGCTGGCAACCAGTTCAGGTGTACCCCGCCTACTGCCCATAGCCAGCTGAGATAGGCTCCAGCACCCCCCGCGAAACTTGTAAGGAAGAAGCGGTTCAGAAAATGGATGGATGGATGGATGGATGGATGAACCATATGTTTCCACATATTCAAGAAAGACAAACAAATGATTAAAAATAACCCTCACCATTATGCTGAATGCAATTGCTGTAATTAGTGGGAGCGCTGCGCTAGGCTCTCTTAACCCCTTAAATGGCCCAATTTTGGGGTCATCTTTTCTTTTCTTTTTCTTTTTTCATTACTTGGTCTGTTCCCCTTTTAGAGAAACCTCTTCAAACACATATAGTTTTTAGTTTTTAGCCTGTGGGCCCAATTTGTTACCGTATCACATGCTCAAGACTGACAATTGGAACCTGGAACCTCAGAACTGTGAGGTAAACATGCTAACCACTAGTAGTTACACTATGCTTCAATTCTCAAAAGTCCAGACTTCTTGTTCAGCTTTTCCCACTCTTCATCTATCATACTCTGTCACAACATATGTGAGGAAGTGGTCTACTCATTCTGGGAACGGATGTGGATCACTGAGCTGGGTTGTGCGGCCTGTGAAACTTTGTCATTCCAGTCATCAGTGAGGGTCTGCTCAGTTGAGCATGCAATGAAGAGCTTATGTTGGCCTTCAGATCACCGCTGAGGACATCACACTGCGGGATACATCTCAGACTTACCGAAGCCAAAAGCAGCCGGCGCAGGGATGGGAGCAGACTGGACGGGTGTGGAGGTGTACAGGCCCGTCACCAACAGACCATCGAATGACACACTGGTAGAGATGGTCACTGGGAAGACAAGAGCATTGCATTATTTGGTTTCATTTTAAATTCCAATTCTTCATTGACATTCCACTGATCAAGTATAAGACTTTGTTAACTGATTACACAATGTAGATAATTATATGTGTGGCAGACACTTGATGACAGATAGTGTAGTGTTAACTGGTTGACTGACCACGGATTGTGGATCCTGCTATTCATGAGCACACATGCTAACTAGGTAACATTTCAAGTAACTAACATAACCTACAGGCTCAAGAGTGGAGAACTAAATATGCATGTCGATTTTTACTTCTTTTTTTTTCTTTTCTTCGATCTTCGGATTCTTAATTACTCATAGGTTTTCATGCCTTGTCATTTGGGAGCCATTTAAAGTAGATTTGTGTAGCATGACAAAGACATTACTAATAAATCATCAGTCAACAAAGAGTTGTCCTATCTAGTTTGAACTGTAAGAACACAAAATGTTCTTTATTTCACAAATGGATGTAATCTATTTTTGTCCTTTTGAATAGGCCTCCTCTTTGTTGATTTAATTAGCTGGTTACGCTGTGTCAAACTATTTGCCACAACCACCTACACAACCCTCCATAAAAACAAATAAAGATTAGGGCCTGACTGAGCAAAAAAAAAAAAAAAGTACTGTGGGGTGGAAACATGAGTAAATACAGACCAAGAAGAAAGAAAGAAAAAAAAATCCCCTTCATAAAAACATAGGTTTCTTGAAGCAATACAGCAAGAAAAAAATATCATAAATAAACTGTGCTTTGGTCATTGCCTAAGAGCAAAAGCACTGATAAAGTCATTGGCTTGGTGACCCCGACTGTTGAGTTGGGCCTGAAGTCATTTTCGGGTCACCGTAATTCGGCATCGGGGCAGAAATCTGCCAGAGGTCTTTTATGCAGCGGTTGAGATCTACAGCTGAGTGTAACCCGCAGCAAGTTAACTATTGATCCACCCAGTAAACCAAGACCCTGAGTGATGGGACCACAGAGCCGGCAGCACCGCCGCTGGACTTCTTCCAGCCAGACGGAGCCGAACACGGGGGAGAAGTCTGACCTCGAGAAGAACCCACTCCCCAAAAATACACTTATACACAAGGAGGAGTAAAAATAAATAAATAAATAACCTGCAGTTAGCAATGACGGACCCTGGAATCCCCCTCCTGCCTTTCGGGGAATGAGAAAATGCAGTGACGCCCGCGGCGGCGATGTGTTTTCATTTATTGAATGGCAACATGTCAGTTTGGTCTCAAGGCGCTTCTTCTTTTGAGGCTTGCTGAGTTTGGATGTGGGAGCAGACTATGTGGCCCAGTCTCCCACCCTGCCTGCCTGTCTGTGCGTCTGGGTGACTCCATTAAGACTTGCACACACAAGGCGCCTAATGTTTGTATATATGTGTGTGGCTTTGAATGTGTGTCCTACGTTTTTTGTGAATGTCTGATGTACTACATCCCTTTTTAAGAGTCGAGTCAGCTCATCGCTCCTTTATATGAAAGCCTCAATAATTTAGCTCACAACTCATTCTGCTCTATGCAGACATGTCAAATGCTCTTCTTCTTTTTCTGTCCTAATACATTAATGATGCTAGAGTTCATATGCCCCGTATTTGGAAGAAATGTGCCTATTTTTTCTAAATTGAATACAAATGTGAATAATTATAAAATGAAATATGAAACAGGACGAACAAAAGGGCTCGCTTTTCTGTGAAGTTTTTCAACAAAACTGATCAAAGATGGATACAGTTTAGCGCGATTCCAGCCAGACCTATAAAAAAAATAAAAATAAAAAAAAAATAAAAAAAAATGCACTAACCCTAACGCAAGCACTTAATTCCAGTTTTTCACGATTACGTCAATCTTAGATTATCTTAGCAATCACTAGCATGGCTTCTCTGTCTTCAGTTAATCACAATCCTTCATGAGAATGATGCTTTTTCAGAAGTGGAGATGACAATTACTGACTCGGGACCGACTTTGCAACGGGTTTAGCCATACTTGTAGTCAGTCTAAGTTCCTTGCTAGCTAATTGGATCTGGCATAAGTTTGACTAACTACTTTCCATGTGTAGGTGATGTAAGCGCGTTGTGGTAGTGTTAACGAGCGTGCGTCCAGCCCAGCCAATCTTTTTGGAACAGTATCCATATTTCAGAATTCTCAGTTTTGCTGTTTAACTCATGAGGTACAATATTTTGACTCGCAAACTGTTCTCTCGTTTACCTCTGCTTATATTCATGTAGTTTCAGAAAAGTTCCAGGGCTGGTGTCACCAACGTTTTATTTCAAACCCACACTACAAGTTTTCCCCTTCGATACAAGCCAGATGATCACCATGTATTTGCTTTGTTCAGTGTGTAAGAAGAGGCCAAAGTTGTGGCAACTTGTAGTTGTTTCAACTGTACACTGAACATCTGGCAGTTTTTGGCCAAGAAAGCTGCACTTTTGAGTAACCTGTACTCACCTGACCTGGCTCAGTGTGATTTACCCCCCCTTTTATCTATCTTAAGGGGACCAATTTTGAAGACAAGGACGACATCAAACTGGTTGCTATGCACCTCTGCACAGATCCCAGAAGAACCTTTCTTGAAGTATATGAAGGTGCGACAGAGAACGCCAACATTACAAAAGCCTAAAATTCGTAGCTTGTACTGTGTATTTGCATATCTTTTCTTTCATCAATCCTGAACTTTTCAGTCACACTCTGTAAATGGCTTCTGATTTTCTACTACTCTTGTTTTCTCAGATCTCTCATTCTTGTTAGAATGAATGTGGACTAGTTATCAAAATGAATAGCACAAAGAAAGGTGCAGTCCATTTTGCTTGGCAACTGCCGCATCCTATTAGTGACTCTCGAGCTATATCCACTAAATGAGAGAAAACGGCCTCCTCATTCATATACACAATGTTAGTGTTTGCACTGTGAATATGTGTTTATTTTGTTGCGCTATTTTTGCTTCCCAAAACACATTATCCATTCAACAGATGCAATCCACAGTGCACTGAGACACATTGGCAGTGTTTACATTTCACATATTGATCCAAGGCCATGTATGTTGTATTTAATGGCGTGGTAGAATAGATAATGCGCTGTCAGCCCTGGCTTCACCAGCCTCACTACACACACAATACGCTTATCTCCATTTCCATTGACCTGCATCATCAAGGTTACACACACTCCATTACTCTATAGACACATACACAGGATTTTTACCCCTACAGTTTCTCTCTATTTGCCCTCTTTCCACCAGCCATTTCCCATTTGAGAAATCATGGCCAAAAAAAAAACCCTCCCTTCTGCACTTTCCTTTCCTATGTAACAGAGTACCTGCTCCGTTTGATGTGGAGGTGTCAGGGTTACCAAGGTTACCATCGAGGAAAAAAATGAGAGTGGGGGCAAAAGCCACGAAAAGTGTTGAATTGATACCTTTGCAGAGCAGAGCTACCTGATCAATACAAATGCAAGAACTAAATAAATTATTTATACGTACCCTCATCAACACTCAACTCACACTTGTAGCCGATCAAATGAGCCAATCTGATCAAGTCCAGTTACAGTACTTGAGGGGGTATGATTCATTCACACACGCACACAAACGCACACACAAATCTTCACTGGCGGCCTTTGATGGTTGCTTTTATCATTCTCACCATACTTTTATTTTTGACTACTGCTCACTTGGCCGAAGGGAAGGAGGAGCCATAATGGAGGAATGTGAGCTAACACTTTCATTCAACACAGGAGGCAAGTTATGTGAGTACGTGTGTGTTGGAGCAGTGGGGGATTTCAACAAAGAATCATTGGACTCACTCATAGCAACCAGAAATCTGGAAGGGAAATTTCTCACCCTTATTTATTTAAACACGGCACAGAGACCTGTACATTGTAAATTCAAAATTGTATAAAAATTGTATAAAATGTTAAAATTGTTAAAAAATAAAAAGTTAAAATTAAAATTGTATGAAAATACTCAAAACAAGTAAAAATCATGTCGCATTTGAACTATTCTAACAAGTGCAATTTTTCCAAAAAGTTACTCAAATAAATGTACCGCATTACTACCCAACTTGGATAGTTTGCATATGCGAGTGTTCCAAAGTTTGGTGCTGAAGTACGGCCTCCACCAATGAAAATGTCTCTTTTGCTGCTCTTTTTCTGCTCATCGTTCACTTCAGATTCTGGGATGTTTGAGAGAAGGTCACATACTTATATATACAGTAGGGGTGGGACGATACGGGTAAACCACGATTCGATACTGTGACAATATTTGGCTCACGATATCGATAATATCACAATATCTTCGATTTTTTATAAAGTGTCAAAATATTTTAGCAATATATCACGATATGTGGCTGAAAAAGCCAACAAATGCCCATAAAAAGGAAAATGCCTAATTATGCATTTATTCAATGCCAAAATTTTGAACAATGTACAACAACAAGTTCTGCATAGTTCCTCACTGCCTCTGAGCCTTTTAACTGTAAACATTGTAAAGTGAGACAAATTAAAGTGCATAAACGTTTATAACATAACACTGCACAATTGGACACATTATATCGAGATCTACCGTCAGTGTATCGATAATTTATTGCAACAGAGAGCGCAACAATATATTGCGATATCGTTTTTTTTCTCCCACCCCTAGTATACAGTATGACTGGACTTTCAATGCTGTTTACTTGCCGTTTGGAGAAGTGAAGCCACCGGTGGCCATCTTACGTCGCCACTCACTTGCTTGCCTAACTTGAGTACATTAATTTTTCTGCGGCGTTTTCGCACAATTTTCTACCTCTAGGGCTCAAATGCCACTTTGCATAACATTCGGTTATACCAATAAGTCTGGGAGAAGTGTTACATGTACATTTAATTGCTAAGAAAAAGATTTTAATTTTCTCTTGTAAAGTACCATCACATGAAAGTTAGGCCATCAGCAAAAAAATCACTATGAAATGTAAACCTAACCTCTGTGAGTCACTATTCACGATATTGAGATAAGATAATCTTAACAGTTGATGCAAGCGGTGAAGTTCGCTCTTGGAGAGGCTCTCATGACTTCAACAGGGATGCAGCGTAAAATACTATACTAGTGATTTTAGTGGGGAAAAAAATAACAGAAAATGTCAATAACAGTGGCAACGTAAGATGGCTGCCCTCTGGCCTCAGCCACGAGGGTCCATTCATATACAAGTCTGTGGAACAGGTATCCTAGTCAGAAAAGCACTAGCCCAGCCTCTAATCATCATCATGGTAATGAAAGCCGATTGCCCCCAGAGAAAAGGGGATGGGACAACAACAAAAGACAGCACCGCTCACCAGAACTGAGTAATTTGAATCTTTTGACTGAAGAAAGTAAAAAAAAACAAAAAAAAAAAAAACTGGGAGCTGTTATAAAGGCATATGTCTCCTTTAATGTTAAAGTTTAATCTCAGAGATGGATATATGCTGGTCAGCAAGTATTATTTTATATTTGAACACAGCACAGTGCAAAGCCAGTGGCCCTAAGCTAGCATGTAATATTGATGATGCGATGTGGTATGCCTCATTACCGACATGCACAACCGTGCCGCTGCTCAAGTATTGATGGGCCTTGAAATTTCTTCAACACCACCTGGAGTAATGTTACGGCATAAAATACCAGCCAGCACATTACACAACGGTGCATAACATATTAATGCTAATTCAATATGTATTTGTATGTCACACAGAACGTCTTTAAAAAATGGAAGTAATCCGTCACATCATTTAGCTTGGACTGATGGAAATAATTCACTCAGTATTTTGGATTGTAATTCTATCAAGAAATTTAATAAGGGGAAGTAAAGTGGCTGAAATTATTATGTTCGCTTATACATACCAAAACATCAACCTGAAATCTTGGATTTGCACCAAAAAATCTGTGAACACGTGGCAGTCACCATGCCACTGATCCAACACATACAATTGAATTTAATGCATTATTTAGTTTCATAAATTGCAGGTTCAAATCCAAGATTTTCAAGTTAAACTGGAAATGTTTATTTGCAGCAAATAATGAAGCAAACTCAATCATTTTAAATTCGATCACCCAATTGAAGTAATCGTTTGCTTCACCTTAATAAATTGGTTTTGATAAAGTTCAAAATTTCAGGTTGTTCTGAATGAATTATTTAAATCAGTCTAAGCTAAAATAATGGATGTGACGGATGACTTCATTTTTTTTTTTTTTTAACAAATTCATCCCATGTCTTTTTGCAATGCATGTGCATACTTCCTTTGGAAGACGCTTTTAAAAGAGTAATGCAGCAAATATCATAGACTCCAGCTCATTCATAAGAGCTGTGGTTATGAATCCACTAACGAATGTACCTGAGCATAGGAATATACAAAGACAAAATATATATACAAAATAAATATATTCAGAGTGTTTTACTAATGTGAATGGATCACTGTATGCTGGGTAAGCAATCATTTTTAGGCTCCAGTTTAACAGCGCCCACTTGCAAGTTAAAACAACAATAATGTCTCCTGACGGCGTTGAAAAGCTTGCTCGCCACCGTGGTTGGCAAAGCCTGCTGGCATGGGCTCATTCTTAGGAATCAGCATGGAGGAGGATTAGAGCGGCGCTGGAAAGTAAGAAAAACTGATTTACGTTTCAACCTTGCTTGCTTTCAGTGAAGTCCTCCTGGCGTGGTTGGCGGGGCCTGAATGGTTCCTTTTTTAAATGCTCTTGTGTACAAACACGCCCACTTTCATAAGCTCCACCGCAGTCGCCGCGCTAAAGGTTCTGCGATGGCAATGTAGAGCAAGCCGCATAGTAACCCAAATATTCTCAGACAGAAAAACCACAAAAAAAGCGAGAAGCCAAGAGAACACCCTTTTCCTTTCCAAATGAATGGATCTTTTCTTGGCAAAGCTTTCGATAAAGATAGCTGACCATCTGACCCATATCCCACAGGCAGACCCGCACGTGCCCAGAGAGGACCCGGAAATGAAGACCGGGCCATGGGGAAGCTACAATTCCATCTGTTTGTGTGACCATGGCAGCAGGGTCAGGGTGCCATGCACTTCACCATAAGCTTCCTCAAATGCTTCAAACTGTCACTCACCGGTGCACGGCACCATTAAGCATATGGAAGGATCTAAATAGTATTTAGCAACTTCCATAAAATCCATTATTAAGTATGGATGTACTGTATCTGTGATATTATCAAGGGCCTGCGTGGGAAGTGTTTCCCTGCATGTATGTGTCATGCGGTGTTCCAGTCAGGTCTTAGAGGCATCATTCCATTGCGTAACCTTCTGGCACCATCTTGGCCTGCTGGCACTGCCATCTGCTGTGAGATACTCAATCAAAAGCAACCTATTGGACACCGAGTTTCTACAGGTCTGCTTAATGACAACATGTCCAACACTTTTTGCATAAGGCTCCAAACAGTTTATCCCAGAGGACCAGTTTACAAAAGCTCTTGCAACAGTAGCCAGAGATTCCAAAGTGCATCATTACTGTATCTCTAACAAGGTTCCCGTCTTCCTTAACTTGGCTTCGCTTCACCCTTGCAACAGCCGTGAAGTCACAAGCCTTCTGTTCTTCACACATAATATGTGTCACAATCACACTTCGTTGTGCTACAATGCAAATGCATAAGTCTGTCTGCATTCATATAAGGCTGTGCAACAAAATATCAGACATGAGTAAGCACAAGTGTTTAACATCATTCTGCTACAAAGACTTGGTAGAAAGTTATAGCGGTTTTAACAGTTCTTTGCATTTCTGCTTAAAATTGACTTAACCCAAGGTCAAGCAGAGCTGACATAGATTTTGTTAAGCACATATTAGCATTAGCTTAAATTATATTCATGATTGTGACATGTCTGCTACATCATGGATCCACACACAAATTGACTCTGCATGGAGTCTATTGAAGTGGTGTCTCCACGAGGGAAAATGCTTTTCTCTTAATGGTCACTCATGTTTATCCTTTACATTCACACTACGGGGTCCGATGTCCTAAGCCTCATTCAACCCCATTGCTCCACTTCCCAGTCATGATTGTATACAAAACTGTGGCATAGGATGAGTTCTGAGAGGCTTAAAGAAATCTGGTATAAAGTGTGCAGTCATTTCTTATCCTTGGGGTATTTTGACAAAAACACGTCACTGACATGGTATTAAAACACCAGAAAACAGTTTGAAATTGTGAAAAAGAAATTCTACATATGCCCGCTTTAAATCCTGATAGGATGACATGGAAATTAGGGGCAGAGGGCATGTAAGAACCAAAAGGCAACAAAAGATCATAGATTTGCTGTATTAATATCCTGCACATGAAACAAAACACAATCAGCATATTATTCAGCAATAGATGCAGTATTAGCGGTTGTTGCAAATGGTTATATTGGATTAGGGTTCAGGAACGCAATGATTTGTTCCCTCTGTCGCTTGGTGACTGCCAGGACTGGAGAGTGAGCTGTCCTCATGATCAACACCATGTGTTCTGCAGACCAAGACACAGCCTCAGATTGCAGCTTGTCCAGCACCCTTCACTTACTGTATGTAAGCAATAATGAACTGGTCAAATGACTGCAAAAAGCGACATCGTCAGGAAACAAACTGAAAAAACAAACAGTATACGTACATACTGTACATACTGTAGAAGTTGAAATTACCAGCAGCAAGACAAAATCCGAAGGGATGCTCAAACACAGTCAAGTAGCAAATTGGCTTAAGACACTAAACCACAATCCTGTACAAATTCTGTGGAAATACTGATTTCAGCACAAATGAGGAAATACCACAAATAAAATGAACATTCAAACTGGAATAATACTCATTGGAGCACAAACTTCTGCTGTGGTGGGATAATCCTTATTTAGAATTTGGATCGACACCGACTTGTACACATTCATGAATTTTCATTTTTCAAGCTTCAAGCATCAGCGATATCTGTCTAAATTTCAAGTTTTATCTTCTTGGTTTATAACCCACTCTTCCTCCAAGTTTGGTGAAATCAGTTAAGTAGTTTTAGTGTAAATCAGGTACCGCACACCAAAGCGTACAATTGCAAGCAAAACCTCAAGATCAATGAAAAGCTGGCACAGTTGTACAAGTACAAAACAAACAGAAATGGATAAACACCCAAGTGTTCCTCCTTCCCGTATGACCTGCTCCACTGGGAGCCTCCCTAATAGGAAACAAGAAGAAGGTAATCTGGGCCAACTTGTCAACCGTACAACCTCATTGCCTCTCTCACACCAAGGGGCAAACCCAGCAATCCCACTTTGGCCACGCTAAACAACTTGACCTCCTTTTCTTTATTTCCCACAGTTGGACTGTCCCCAACTTCCATTACCCCAGTGCTGCCTCACAACTTAGCGAGCCGTGACCGCACAACTCCCGACAGTGAGGAGTTGGCATACTGAATGGGAAACTGTATTATGACTCAGCTCAGGTATTAACAGGAGACAATACCCGTTTTGCTAACTCAGCATAATGAAAAAAGTCCGCTTTTTTTTTTCTTTTTTGGCATTGACATAAGTTTTTTTTTTTGGTATCAAAACAAAGTGTTCCCCTTCCTTTGCTAATGTAAATTGACTAGCAAAAAATGCTAATGATTAGTTAGGCTAATGATAAACAACTAGATAAAGTGCCATTTCTGGAGAAATTGTGTAGGAATGCTTGAAAGCTGAATGCTTGTGGAATGGTTGGTGTGGTCTTGACTACAGCACTAGTTTTCCAAGCTAATCTAAAGATTAGCTACAACGTTTTAATTCCAGGAGCATGTGGTTTTTATGACTGGTGCCAGATGCAAAATATTCTCGAAGCCATGGATGGGGAATATCAATGTTGTCGGGCCAAATCGTTGTACCTCCGAAACCATCACTTTTCAGTAGACTCCAAAAATGGCATATTTGTTCAACCAGTAACATTGCATCATCAAGCAGAGCAAGCCATTTTAAACACATTTGATTGGTCAATAATTCGTAAAGTCACCCGTGCATATGGACTGACTGAAAGTATAGATTTAAAAAAATAAAGTAAAAAATAGATTTTCCACATTGCGACTTATGAGGTTTTAGCCCGTCACCAGGGATATGTTTCTCCCCCGAATCTGTTGTGTCATCATTGTTAATGCTTTATGTCTGTTTTCTTGCCTGAAGTCAATTAATCAATCACGAGCTTATCCAGGGCCAACTTTACCTGGTGTCATCATCCACAGAGGTTACAACACTGTTTTGACAAAGGAATAGAAAGTACCGGTATTGGTGCTCAAATGTAGGGAATCTGAGTCCAAATTTATCAGAAAAGATCGACACCACTGCAACACTCACTAAATATACAGTATGTGTTTTGGTACTACAAACATTCTTGAGGTTTCCAGTTTAGTGGATATGGCAAGAATGACTTCTGGCTGTTTATTTACTGTAACCCTTCGGTTCACGCCACCATTGTTTTAAGAGATATTCCCTTTTGCAACATCACATTATACATTAAATCATGTGTGGGGGAAGACCACAGTCCATGTCATTAGTGAAATGTTAAACACGTTAACTAGAAATGCATGGTTGGAGTTGACCACAAATATATCCCCAAGGTATCTTCCAATTGTTTATAACAATCAATCCAAGCCATTAAATACTTCCAAATCTTTCTCAGACACATCCCTGGGGTATTACTTTTTACTGCGTTTGCCTGTATTTGCAGCCCTGTCCAGCTCACTGAGGCTTAACAGAAAAGTTTAGCATTGTCTGCACTTGCGTTAACTATTTACACATCCTTATTGGATGAGACATCTAAATGCTCTTTTTAATGTTAGTAAATGACATAACTATATGTTCTTTTCCAAATAATTAAGTGAGAAGTGACACCATCAAAGAATTAATGAGGATGTTTTGCTTACTTTACATTTGTCTAAACTACAAAGAACTGGCACGATACAGTATCTGGCTTTTCAACATTACACAGTAAGTCAGTATAGATTACTTTCTTATTTTGAAATTTGTATTCCATCTTGAATCAAGCACAGTGGGGGAAATAGCGTAATTTATAGTTCTGTACAGTCAATGAATCATTTAGCTCAGCAACTCAAATAACAGATGTCATCTAACTATCCATTAAAAACAACTCCGCCAATAATGATGTGACTGTTTCAATAGTGGTTAGTCAGAACAATGAATATTTTCACATCTTCGAGACAGTGCACAGATGTCATTCAGCCTTAAATGATGACTCTAATTTATTTGCTCAATCTTGAAGCTCAACAGGAGATTGGCTCTTAATGGAAGTGGAAGACATCCTGCTTGTTGGAAAGGAAGAAGCAATATTTTGCATCTCTTTTCCCCTCTCTTCTCCTTGCTCCTTCTGGCGTCAAGGTTACAGATCATAGCCAGCTTGGTGAACTATTGACATGAGTAAATGTGCCTCCATAGCCCTTAGGTATAAAACAATTGAGTTGAATGAAGAAAAGCTGAAGTGAGCAATGTGAAGGGAGATGTGGTGCATAAATTAGAGGGGAGGGATTGATTTGTAATTACAAGCACTAATTGGAGTAATTAAAGACAACAAGGTACTTTTTTCTGATGCTGGATCCTTTTAAAAGCCTTTTCCTTTATTTCTAATTTAATTGAACCAATTAGAAAAGTGGCGGCACGGTAGTCGAGTGGTTAGCACGTCCGCTTCCCAGTTCTGAGGTCTCCGGTTCGAGTCCAGGCTTGGACCTTCCTGGGTGGAGTTTGCATGTTCTCCCCGTGCCCGCGTGGGTCTTCTCCGGGTACTCCGGTCTCCTCCCACATTCCAAAGACATGCATGGCAGGTTAATTGGGCGCTCCGAATTGTCCCTAGGTGTGCGTGTGAGTGTGGATGGTTGTTCGTCTCTGTGTGCCCTGCAATTGGTTGGCAACCAGTCCAGGGTGTCCCCCGCCTGCTGCCCAGAGCCAGCTGAGATAGGCGCCAGCACCCCCCGCGACCCTTGTGGGGAATAAGCAATCAAGGAAATTGATGGATGGATAATTAGAAAAGTGTGGTGGTAATTAACATAGGCCTATTTAATTCCCAGCCTTTTTTCTTCAAGCCAGACCATGTAAGATCATCTCTATAAACACACTTAGTAAAATAGAGCAAGAAGCAAGAATCTGGATTATTCGCTACAGTGAACCAAGTAGCAACTGTACAGTTTAGTTAAGAACTATACATTCTAAACTAGTTTGTATTTTCTCTTCCAGAGAAGTAAATTCAGAAAATAATGCATCATTTCAAAATTAAGAACGAGACAGTTGCACATACTTACTTACAGTATGGGTGGTTCTGATAAAGTAAGTAAAATGGCTGCGAACCTAGTTTAAGAGTCTTTTTTTTTTTTTTAAATAATTCATCAGATTTCATTTGACTATTTGCAATATTGTATATATACTGCAAATATATATATATATATATATATATATATATATATATATATATATATATATATATATATATATATATATATATATATATATATATATATATATATATATATATATGTCTGTTGTGTTCATGACATGACGGCGCTCCCATATAAACAGAGCCCTTTATATGCTTAAAATGCACCCATTTCAAAAACGGTTGTTACTAATAAACTGGCAGAATGTAAATACAGCATATTATGGTTTAATCGAGTTTCACGCTGTCTATTACTAAACAATACGTCAGCAGAATCAATGTAGAAAGTACATCTTGAGTCAATGAGGAAGTGTCGATGATTTGCAACTCTACTTAAACTTGTGCAACTAAATAAAATGTTTCACTTTAAAATACGTTAACGTGTTTAAACAAACTCCTTTGTTTATATAGCAAAGACATATGGAATTTTGTGCTTTGCGAAAGAAACAACAAACAAATTGTAGTGTTCATGCCACCGCCACAGATGTAGGCCATTGTTTGTTTGTTTGTTTGTTTGTTTGTTTGTTTGTTTGTTTTTTATTTAGAGCTCAGTGTTATTCATTTAGCAGCCTTTCTGAGTCAACATATCATCATCATCATCATCGCTTGTCTTTTTCTTTTCACTATTCAGAGGTAATTTTCCATTCATATTTAGTCATTTGTACATTTATGTTTTTTGACTGTAGGAAGAAACCTGGGGTAATTCACGCTAGTATGGGGAGAACAAGCATACTCCAAACATGAATGCCGGAGCACGGATTCGAGCCACCAACCTCAGAAATGTAATACAGGCAATTAAAGTTAAACCAAACTGTATGAAGCTAACTGATGACACAAATCTGTGGGGTCTGAAGTTATATAGCATTTATGTGGGGATGGTGGATATTTCACACAGAGTATTAGGAGAATTAGATATTTTCAGACCCCTGTAAACACCAACCCCCTCACCCATGCTGTCACTTTGGACAGGAGGATGTTTGAGCTGTGCATGCGAGGGGCTGTGTAATCTGCCTCTGCCAGCCTGCCAATTCGAGCACTAGTGGGCCAGGCTTTTTGAAGGGGGCCGGTGCTGGAAAAAAAGGGGGGTGTGAGGCTAAGGCTAATCCGCGAGCGCCACGCGCCGAGTCACCAGCACCCTGCTAGTTGCACCACGTCGCCTACTGTGTAGTGAGTCTCCTGAGGCGCGACAAGACCCGCTGAATGCTATCACCACAGACGACACGTTGCCCCCCCTAGTAGGGATTACTGAGCTGTCAGGCACCAGGGGGAGGTTCCAGGTTCCTGAGTGGGAGAAGAAGTGGCAAAGGGAGGTGGACCATCCACCAACAGAAGCTCCATTCTCTGAGAGGAAGAGGCTGTGGGTATGGTTGACACACTAATCAGCAGCGACTGGGAAACTACTGCATAAAAAAACATGGCAATCACTCGGGGTGACGAGGAAGGAGGAGATGGTTCAAAGTGCACCCAAAGGACACTTAGTTGGCCACCAGGAAAATGAATACAGGGCCATTGTTATGAGGGAGGCATTAGCATGACTTTGCATAAACACACAGTAGTGCGTACGTGTGCTGAGAAATGACAAAACAATGGTGTGGAGGAAAAGGGGAGGTTATGTGTGCAACAAAAAAAATGTTAAATGTTGCACTAATATGTAGAAAAACTCGCTTTTCTTTGACTATCTGAAAGATGCACCAATTTTGCTGTCATGATGATGTCATCGATGATACACTATGACGCAATGACTGGTTCTTAACTTGGGTTCAATGAATTAGTCCCAGGGGTTCAGCGGAGGTCAAAACTAATATTTTTGTGATGATAGGCCCCACTTGGCCATCACCGGCTGCAGTTGATCACGCTTACTTGGTTGGCCTATCTGTGCTGCAGGGAATTTGGTGGACTCACTAGTCGACTTTTGACTGTTGTGATGGTACGTTGTGTGCATCCTTTATTGTTGTAATCCTTTCATAATATGTCGAGCAGAACAAGAAAGTGGTCGGACAAATATGTGCAATATCAGGTCACTTGTATAACAGAACGTCTGGTGTTCCACAAGGTTCATTTCTGGGGCCTCTGGTTTTTTCATTGTTTTGCTGTATTTGTCATGGTTCGGTTCTCAGCCCTGTTGTGCTCTTGTGTGTGTGTTTTCAGTGCCAATTACGAGGGGGGCGTTTCCCAGCCCCACACCTGCATCAAGTTGGCAATCAAGACTTTAAAAGGACTCCGAGCAGCACTGCACGCTGTCGGATTATTATTTGCTCACCATTGTGTCCAAGTGTTCTCCGCGTTCTCCTGTTTGGTAAAGTTTTGAATCTGCTGTCGTCCTTAGTTTAGTTTGTATTCACGTGTGTATATCCGCGTCGCCTTTTGTTTGTATTTCCGTGTTGATTGATTCCGTGTGCATTTCGAGTAGTCCTTGCCGGTTGCAAGTGTTTTGAGTTTTTCTAGTCCTTGCCTTTTGCAAGTGTTTTTCGTTACGTTAGTTATCCTTGCCGTTTGCAAGTGTTTTGGTTATGTTATTCCTCCTTGCTGTCGCAAGTGTTTTTTGTTCCGTTCGCGTTCCTTGCCGTTTGCAAGTGTTTTGTGTTCTCTATTCCGTCCTTGCCTTTTGCAAGTGTTTTGTGTTACCTCCGTGTTCCTTGCCTGTGTGCAAGAGCACTTCTGTTAACCTCGTGGTCTTGCCTGCGAGCAAGCTTTGTTCCCTCGGTTCATCCAAAGGAATAAAACGAGATTGTTTTCCTCCTCTGAGCCTGCGTTTTTGGGATCAATTCTTTATCGACTCAATCGAGTCATCACAGTATTTGGGTTCTATCTTAAACCAAACGTTGGGGACTCAAATTTCTTGCCGTAATATAGCTTTAATTTTTCTTAATTTTACTATTAATTGTATTGTGCACGTGCTTTATGATGATTCACAAAGAATGACCTCAAGTGTACATTAGATGCTGAGATTGCGAGGGAACGCAAAATGTTTTGCGAGGGAACGCAAAGTTGTTGTTTTTTCTACCATGTCACCTTAGGGGCTCCGTAAGAATACAATAACAATGACTACAACTCTTTTTTTAATTCAAGGTGAAGAGAACCAGATATCATGAAAAGGCTACTATTCCTGTTCATTTTGCCCACCAGTAATCCCTATACCTACATTATGTTTTGAATTAAAAAAACAAAAAAACAAAACCCATTTTATTTCACAATAAGGAAGGATTTTATGAATGTGCATAATAGGAAACAGGTGGGGTTCAGCACCCTGTTTTCAGATTTTATATAGTCAGAGCACCTTTGTTCATATAGTGTACGTGTAGTTATCTTTTTTTTTTATTCAAGAAACTGTAAAAATGCAAATCAGAAATGGCAATTATTTGACAGATTTAGCACCAAAATTTTAAATTCAAGTTTTCACTGTAAAGTTGTATCAATCAATCATTCAACCAATCAATAAATCAATCAATCAATCAACCTTTTATTTTTTTTTTATTTTTTTTTTTACTTGTTCTCATTGACTGGAGCCGATCGCAGCTGAATTTGTGTGAGTGGTGGTGTACATACATTCTGTTCACATTCTGAAGCCTCTCATGTCCATATATGATAAATTTGAATTTCCACAAATCAATACCAATGGTATGTCCCCACTACGTTTATTATACACATTGTTAAACAATTCAAAACTGTTTAAACTGAAAAACCTTGAAAACTAATTAACTCCACTCTTTGTGAAGTGTCGTAAAACTCTGCCTCCTTCATCACTGTGACATTATGTTGCCTCAAGATTTTACATCTAAATGTATTTTAGATGATAATGAGTAAAGATAGCGATGTTAGTTACAATTGAGTATGCCATTAAAAATGGATAACCCTAAAACTTTGGTGCAGAAGGAACTTGTCAACCATGAAAGTAAGTGCGTGCAGATTCATTTAAGCTTTAGACAACTCATCATTTTATTTATTGCATCATTCATTGCTCTAAGAGTTGTGCAAAAGAGTTTTGGAAGATGATTTGAAAACATGTAACCACAGTCTTTTGCCTTTGTGATGTAGTGAAAGCTGCTTTTTGTCTTGGCAGAGGTCGGTGTGAGTGCAGACTGTGATCAATGACTGCAATAAGTTTGCCTTTTTTTTTTTCTTTTTTTTTTAAGTTAGCAATTCAACATAATTTTGGGCTGGTGTTCTGTTGATGTCCATTTCACTTGAATGATGTGTTGTTTGGTTAACATTTTGGTATTATTTCCTGAAAAGTAATGACCTTGGGTATATGAAGATGTGAATGATGTTCTTAAAAAAAAAAAAAAAAAAAAAAAAAAAAAAACAGCAATGCTTTTGTGCTGCAAAGTGCGGAAAATAATATTTTGGATGGGTTGTTTAGTGAAATTTTTGTGGATGCTTATGCTGCCTGAAACATAATCCTTCACGAACCACAAAGAGGCACAGGGGAAGCAAGTGCATGCTTGAACCGCAGCAGCCTTGCGTCTATGTGTGCAGCCCAGTTTGTAAATCAACAGACACGCATGCTCTTCCGCATCCTGAAAGTACTTACACCCACTCATCTGCCCACTAATGAAAGTTACTGAAAACACAATTTGCATTTGCTTGTTAAGAGCTTGCATGCTTTGGCTTGAAAGAAAAAAGGAAAAAAAGAGTCCATTGAGGAAACGGACAATAAAAAATGTAAGAGGCAGAGCTCAGTGCCGCTTGCCTAAATAAGACAGGAAGAGGAACACACCTCATCACAGAGATGCACTCGATGGCTTCTTGCTTTTCAAGCAAACCTGCAGCACACAAGCTGGTTTAAAAAAAAAAAAAAAAAAAAAAAAAAGGATGATTGGGGAAGATTCTTTCAGCAATGCAACATTCAGTTCTCAAACCTTTTCACAGCAGAACCTACAGACTGCCACTTTACATACAGTAAATGTCAATCACCTGCCAATTATTGGGAAAGGGGGGAATAAAAGCCGAGTCATTTTCCTGCTATACACTGATCTAACGAATTCTAAATTCTGATAATCAGGGCATATCTGTTTAGTTCGCAAAACATCTGACCTGTCTCTTTATAATGATGGATCACCCACTATGAGCTGAGAGCTGCGTGCATGGCCAAGCACGCATGTGTGACAAAGGGGAGATTCCAAGTGCATATCCATTCTCATTTCTTGCCCATCTGCTCCTCCACACAATAGAAACGGACATATCTCAGATAACACAATGCTCTTTAAATGCTTCATCGCCATTCATTGTCCACATCGACGGAACACCCAAACACACGTAGCACGCCCATGCAAACATACTGCACTTGACACATTTCCCTCAACTCAGTGAAGTGACCTATTCAGACAAAGCAGCGGGAGGCTGAGTGACTGAAGAGCTGCGAAGTTAATGAATTCAAAGGGTTCGGTACACTTTAAAGTGCAACTACGCGCCGCATGTTGGTTTTACTTTGCTCACAGGAGAGCCCCATTAAACCATTAGCCCCTGTCCCCTCTCCACTTGTGTCTCTCTTGCCTCCCTTTCAGTCTCCCCTGTTCCCCAAAATTGGATGACTGCATACAAACTAGGCCAGCCTTTTGTTGGTTCACAGACCAATTCTTGCAACAACTCTTTTAAGTAAGCATGCGCTACAGAGAAGTGAGAAGCTGGAGGGAGAAAAAAGATGGAAAAAACTGACCAAAAATAAAAAAATAAAAAAATAAAAAAGGGTCCGAAGTCAAACCCTTAACAGCTCTCAAGATTGTGAGGTGCTGTTGGGTGAGCATGACATCAGACACGAAACTAAAGTGACAACAGACGACACTAGTGCCATTTTGGCATGTAGCAACTAACAACTTGAAGATGGGAGCAGTGCTTCCATGACATCTCTGTGTTGCTTTACTGATAAGGCCAAGTGCCTGGTCTGATAACATCGGCTTTTCCAAAGCCTAAACAAGGCCTTGTGCTGCTGACCTTTGCTTCAACATGGCTGCCGTGTTCTTCTACAGAAATAAATCAACAGTGTTTGCAGAAAAAAAAAATTGGAAAAGACTTGTAATGAAGGTGGCGGGCTTGTGAACAGCCGAAAAGATTTACTATCATCTGACAGGTAATCATCGGAAGCTGGTTTTACAAGTGGAGAAAACACTGTACACCTGTTTTGGTTTAATAACTTGTTTAATTAACGAAAAAAGGAAAAAAAAGAAAAGACTCCTCTAATCCTGAATTTAGTCTATTAACTTACTCTGGATCCCTTCAGAAACCATTGACCAGCAACTTTCTCATTTGAGACTGAAAATCTGGGCCAGCGTTGTTGTCCCTTTCAGATATTTAGCACAAATCAGGAGAATGTCCATGCCAGACATGTTCTCACACACCAGAAATTGTATGTTTGTTGTATTTGCAAGGCGTCGTCAGGGTAAGCACTAATTTATTCTGTGGTCACCCGGTCTGTTTATGATTTGGACACAAACAATAGAGTCTTTTGCTGTTTCCAGCATTTGTTGAAACATGCGACTCCTCCAGTTATCATTTTTGAACATATGTTTGAAAGCAGCAATAGAGTAGTTATGCCCAAGGAATATCTTCTGAGATGCTCTATATTAAAGACGCATTGCTGACTAGCTTGAAATGAATGTCTGATCGCACAAGACAACAATGTACTATAACTCCAGACATTCTTACATTGTTTATGATATAGCATGTACTGTACCTTACAAGTTGTGAAACCAAATCAGGTTTCAATATTAGGGTCAGCTCAATTGAAACTATTAACTGTCTTTTCAATGACATTCATACGATGAGGAAAAACTAACTTCACCAGAATTGGAGAAAGGGATCACATTTTTGGCCTTTAAGACCTTGGATTCTATTACAAACCCACAATATTTGAGTATCTTGAGGAAAAAACAAAACAAAAAAAACTGTGATCTGTGCCGTGCGGACAAAATGAAATTTCTGGAGTGAGAGACAGCCAACTGAAATTGAAAACGATGAATCCAATATGTTTCCCCAGTGGGTGACAAAGTTAAATTGTGTGTAGAAACAAATTTTGATGTCATTATTATGCATGATGGATAATGAGTACAAAATAGGCCAACATCATATGCCAAGTGACATTTTAAACAAAAGACCAAAACCACTTTAGACAAAAATGACGTCATATTGGCGCACTGGGCTGACATAACCCGGCTTTGAAGAAGCTGACACAACTATGACTTTCACAACAACTGAACACATCATGTCAAACAAGGGTGCAATCAACAAACTGCAGCAAATCCATCAACGTAACAAAAAGCATCTGGCCCCATTCTTGCTCCAGCACATCCATTTTTCCAGCTTATTCACTACTGACTTACAGGACACCTCTTCCCCACAAATGTTTCCAATGGGCTTTCAAATTGTACTGCATGACTTATGAAAATCAGTTGGGCAATGTTATCTAATGTAATTACTATCAAATAAATTTGAGCTTTTTTTGTTTTTGTTTTTTTCCAAACATGTTGCTGTATAGGGAACATTTTTACAGTGATGATATCATAGTCAACAAGAGATAACGTAGATTGATCTTTAGTACAGTGACTAAATGGTTGTCTTTTCAGTTCATGCCACAGTGCCCTCATGACGTAAAAAAAAAATAAAAATGTAAATTTCTCAATGGGAACCTTCATCCAGATCTCGTCCCTTGGTCCATCCATTTGGCTGGAAATTCATTAACCAACCAAGAAATCTGTTTCCCAAGTGTTGCAAATGACCTGTTGGTTATTTTGAGGACAGTTCCGATCCCAACGTGACCTTCCTGCGCTACCCTCCTGAAGATAAGTGCAGACGTGGGCAGCGTGATTGTTCGTGTGAGTGACACCTGCTTTTGTCTCGCGCAGACCTGAAGAGCACACAATCTTTTCATTGCTCCTTCTCTTTCGTTTCCAAAAACTCTATTTCTCTCCGCATTTTGTTTTCCCACCACAATTCTGGCAGCAGTTGCGGCGCTAGCAGTAACCTTTCTTGACCATTGCATTCTGATAACTTAATACAGTAATCTACAGCACGCACACACAGTGCACTGCCCACACATCCCAGTCTTATCGCTTCGCAGCAACACTGGAGGAGGCAGTGAGGTCAGGTCAGAAACTCAATTACTGTAAAGCAAACGGGCCGTGCAGAATCTTACTTCTGCTTGGTGTTGAAAGCTTGGATGTTTTGTTAGGCTTTCACCTCTTTCCATCTTCCTTTAAATGCTTCACCATTTCAGTGTGGCTATCAAACATCCTCTGTAAACATGCTGGGATCGCATTTCTTCGACATTCTGTTGTACAAACCTTTGCCAAACACATGGCCGACATCTCTGATGCCTGCCACCCACCATTTCCTCATGGAGCTCGCTCTCTGGTTAGATCACATGTTGCTTTTGGGAGATTAATTAAACCACGTTTACCAAAAGTGAGGGCCACTGATCTCGTAAAAGCAATTTAGATCAAGCCAAGCCAAATAAATGACAGTTATTCTTCTAGAAATTAACAAATATTAAGTTAGGCAATGGGGCTCATTGTGCATGTGTGAATAACACCTGGATGAAACGCTCAAATAGTGATTGACTAAAGTATCTTTTTCACGGCTAATAACCGCTATTTCTAGCCAATATTTATTTGCAGTAAAGGAGAAAATACTAGTGTCAAAATAAAAAAATTAAAAACTGTTGAAATGCCCACATTTTCTATATGCAGTCAATCAAGTTTCCAAAATGTTTATACATAACTGAAATGTTAAACTTTCACTTATTTTTAATTTCAAACAAAATACAAAAAGTGCACTGTTCCCAATGTCAGCGGCATATTTTATGAAATTTAGTGACAATTTAAATAAATACATAAATGAAAAGCTATGTGAAGTAAGGCCAGTTTTAAATTGACCTCTTAAGCTGCTATCTCACTAAGCTGATCACTTTTTCCCCCGTCCAGTGTTTTGCCTCATTATGGCACCAAACATTTCTGCAGTTTTGACGAGTCAGGACGCGAAGGCTAAATGGCAAATGGACAAGTGGAACATGATGTATTTGAAGTCTAGCAAGATTTTTGCATCTTCTTATTTAACAGGTCACATCTGTGCTTGCTCGCTACCAAATATAATGTGGAAGTAATATTGTGGTTTGAGAGCACACTGATAAATATGACTTTTTGCCCTTGTAATTACAGTATGACCTTGGTTTCATAATTATATTTACTTTTTTTTTTCATTTATTTGCAGTTAATTAAAAACATTAGGTATACTTTAATGTACTACTCGTTTTTTTCTGTGTAATGTGTTTACAGGAAATGCTGAAATACATTTTTAATTTAATTAATAATTAATATTTCCATCCATGCATCTATCTTCTTGACCACTTATTCCTCACAAGGGTCGCGGGGGGTTCTGGAGCCTATCTCAGCTGGCTTTGGGAAGTAGGTGGGGTACACCCTGGACTGGTTGCCAGCCAATCGCAGATAATTAATATTTACTCAAGTCAACTTTATTTGCAAAGATATATGTAGACAGTGAAAAACTGTCTGACCGTGTTCAAAATTTCTTTCGACAAGAAAAATTGTTTGCAACAAATAAAAACTGCTAAATCAGCTTGATCGTCTTTCCTATTTGTTAAAAAAAAAAAAAAAAAAAAAAAGGCTGATGCCGCTATTCGTCAAAAAGCCAAATACCAGTGCCGATAATCACTCTATCCCCGCTCTCAAACCACAATATTTCTTCCACTCTTCCATTTGGAAGCGCGAATGTGCACAGATGTGTAAGTAAGAAGAAGCAAAAATATTGCTTGACTTGGTATAAAGCCTGCCATGTTTCACTTGTTCACTTGCCATTCAGTCTTCCACCCTCCCTAGTCAAACCCGCAGAAATGTAACAATGAGTCGCCATCATGGGCCAAAACACAGGCGGAAAAAGAAAAGTGAGCAGCTTGGAAGCCTGTCGTTTTTCCGTGTAAGCCACGCCGCTCCTATCTTATCGGCTCAATCCTCTCATCGTCATTCAAATCTCCCCCTCACTCCGTGGTCGTATTTAAATCTCTCCCTCCTCCCAGTCCACCACGTTTCTAATGCTAATTATCTAAACCGCTCAGTGCGCGCCATCCCTCCCATCCAGCAGCCAGTTATTCAAATCTTCCCCTCGAAGCCCGGCCTCAGTTAAAAGGTGCTTGACTCAAGCCTTGATCCTTAGGTAATTTCCAGAAAAAGGCTCAAACTGATTCTTCCAAACTACTGGCTTTTCTTGGCCTTCATCATTTCTTTCACAATAAACTGAGCTGACCAGATGCTATTTGAATTCAAGAAGTTTATTTGTTCAGATAACACAACATTGCTAATCAAGAGAGGACGAGTGTTAGAACTCAGCCACATAAAATGAAATGAAACCGGAGAAGAACACACAAATGATGTATATTGTTTTACTTTGAGAGTGAGATCAACTCCGTAATATAAATCAAAGTTGTATACACGACTCTTGAGGAGAGGAGAGTAGCATGGGAACGTGACCTCTGTAGAAGCGTGCTGGCCCGCGAGGGTCACTGTCCGCAGTGTTAAGTAAGTTACGAGAGCCAGTGAAAGGCGACACAGTTGCAGCGATCGTGGGGGATCACTTTTCCACAACCAGGTGCAAGTGCATCAGCGTGGGAAAAGCCCAATTAATCAGTCTCGCACTCCAACCACGGTTTAATTAAACCAAAATGTTTTTTTTTGACGGATCCTTTCTCTCTTTGTCTATTGCCACTCACAGTTTTTGCACACTCTCTCTCTCTCTACTTCTCTCGTTCAGTTCTCTGATGCTTTGGAGAAGCTGCCTACGCACGGAGCATCCGGATCACAGGTTAGTCAAACACTAAAGCTGCTCAAATCAGTATCACTATTTTTTTAAACAGTTACATAAACAACACTTCCAAATAATAAAAACATGATCTAAACTGCACTTTCGCACACAGAAAAGTGCAAGTTACTTGATTGAAATATGTGTTTTGGACTATAAACACAAATAAGTGTAATTTGACATGTAGGTTTGTTGATGTTACTTCTTCACTCCTCCAATGATTTTTTTGTTCTTTTTTAAATTGATCATGGTGTTTTTCAAATGAAATTCAGTATTAAAAAAATAGAGAAAACATGAATTCATATTAAATAAAAAAAGTAAAATTCACAATCAAAAAAAGAGAATATAGTACATCCAAACTACAACAGGGTTCACCATTCCGGTCTTCGAGGTCCGCAGTCCTGTAGATTTTAGTTTCTTCCAACCAACACACCTGATACGAAAGATTAGGATGGTTATCAGGCATGCTGATGAGCTGGTAGTGGGCGGAAGCATCTAACACCTGCAGGACTCCAGACCTCAAGGACCAGAATCGGTGAAGCCTGAACTACAAACATTAAAACGTATGTTTTATTACACTTCAAAAAAAGAAGATGAACACACCTTGGTATTCCTGTCCTGGCGTGTAGGCGGTGGGGTTGCCCATAATCTGAAGGGTGAGCAGCACCTCGCCTCCACCTTCAGCCACCCCAACTCCATCCAGCTCTGCGTGATGTGTGCACAGGAAGAAAAAGGGGTTGAACCGGGGGTAAAAACTCGCAGGGGGCACCCCGAAGTCCATGCTGCCGCTCCCCAAAACCAGGGCCAGCAGGGCACAGCCGAAGGCGCCCCAGAGAGAGGCCCGCGCCGCTGCCATCTTGCCCTCAAAGCGTGAGGGCAAGAGAGTAGATTGGAGGGGAGTGCTGAATGAACGAGCAAAGAGGATACAGGTAGCAGGATTCCAGGGAGAAGCTTTGAGAGTCCACTGATGAGCAAAAAGTCCAAAAGTGCGTGTTTGTGTGTGTTGTGATATGGAGTCAAAGTATGAAAAAGTGTGGAAGAAGCTGGGTTCTTCTGTTGCTTCCTCTCCCTGTCCTACCTTCACTCAGGGAGTTGAGCGCTTCGGCTGCGCTGTCCTGCTCCAGCGTTTAAATACCTCACCCCCTCCCCGTGGCGCGGCTCCCTCTCTCCTCCCTCTCTGCGCTCACCACCAGCTCCGAGACGGCCTCCCCCTCTCCTCCTTCTCCTCACTGTCTATCAATCTGGCTTGTCCTTAAGCTCTTCCTGGTTCTGCGTTCTCCACGGCGTCTTCAAGGCTCAAAAGCACCGCTTTGGCAGCCTGGTAACTCTCTCTTAAAACCTGAAATCTGCATGCAGCTTAGTGTGTGCAAGTCGAACCAGCCCCCCTGATAGATCCCACTCTCCTCTCTTTTGCCTTTGTCTTTTTGCCCATCCACCAGATTGCCTGCTCCTCTCCCAGCCTCTATCACACCTCTTTTCCTCCCACAATCCCTCCCCATTTTCAATCTCCCGCTTTTGCAACCTCTCCATATCTCCTCCCTTCTTCGGCAACGCTACAGTTTGTTTTTCCTTTCCCCCTTCTGTTGCGTCTTTCCATCAGAATCTCCTTTTCCACGGGATTCTCCAACTTTTTTTCCCCCCTCCCATCGCTCCAGCACAGACACCAGCCATTATGTCGCTTTGTAACCCCCACTGGGTCTGGATGAGAGATGAGCATTTCACATGCACACTGTACACACCCAATGCATCTCCCCTTCCTCTTTTTAATCCTTACACGCATGTTCCCAAATGAGGATCTGCTCACTTCAAGGCCATGCACAGACATCAGAGTCACGGCAATAAGCACTCAAACAGCCTATGCCAAGAATAAAGTCAGTCAACGAAATCATTGCTTGAATGGCTACATTGTTGGATTTCATGTATTCTGGCTCAACCGAAAAATAAGAATTATTAAGTAAAATAAAGATGTAAAATTTTCAAATGGAAGTTGAGAGAGGCAAAAGTGTCTTTTTATTTCCGACCTTTCCCAAATGGGGGTTGCGGTTTTAGACAAGACTCCAAGGGCCATATTTTTGGAGACAGCGTACAAACTGTACGGAGTATCTATAAGTCTGGTTTAGCGTGTTTAGGAATTTGGCAGACTACGCTGCCCCCTGCTAGGCATTCCAAAGAGTCAAAGGAGTGACAGCAGGTCTAAGTTGTGGCGCTGGTGTAACGTGATTTTTGTGGATTTGACAAGGTGAAAGTGCAGGCAAGCAGGCTGTAGAGTAAATATCAAATATAAAAGTTGTTTAAATTGATATATTACTCAGGCTGAGGTCGACGTTTCCACCCTCTGGTGGAGGTTCTCATGCATGCAGGATCCACCACACCAGCATCTACTGAAATTCAAAAATAATTTTCTTCTCCCACTGGTCACTGAATCAGGGGAGGTATCCTTCCTTCCTTCCTTCCTTCCTTCCTTCCTTCCTTCCTTCCTTCCTTCCTTCCTTCCTTCCTTCCTTCCTTTAGTCTTTGCTCTGGTCTCTTGATGTCTTCCTAATCCTGAATTCAGACGTATCTGGGGTTGGTGAAAGATTCTAAATTTGTAACTCTGTGGGTGGAGGGTAGTGCCTGGTTGGTGATGGACTTCACTTTGCTTCATCTTTCCTTCCTTTGATCCTCCCTCCGTCCTCCCAACAACTTCATGACACTGGAGGGACTCTGAAGTATCCGGTTAAGGTGAAGGGTCTAAAGTTTTATAACACGCACTTAAAAAAAAAATATATATATATATATATACATATATATATATATATATATATATCCATCCATCCATCCATTTTCTTGACCGCTTATTCCTCACAAGGGTCGCGGGGGCTGCTGGCGCCTATCTCAGCTGGCTCTGGGCAGTAGGCGGGGGACACCCTGAACTGGTTGCCAACCAATTGCAGGGCACACAGAGACGAACAACCATCCACACTCACACGCACACCTAGGGACAATTCGGAGCGCCCAATTAACCTGCCATGCATGTCTTTGGAATGTGGGAGGAGACCGGAGTACCCGGAGAAGACCCACGCAGGCACGGGGAGAACATGCAAACTCCACCCAGGAAGGTCCGAGCCTGGACTCGAACCGGAGACCTCAGAACTGGGAAGCGGACGTGCTAACCACTCGACTACCGTGCCGCCCATATATATATATATATATATATATATATATATATATATATATATATATATATATATATATATATATATATATATATATATATATATATATATATATATATATATATATATATATATATATATATATATGTATATGTATGTATGTATGTATGTATTGCACACACTTCTTACTCACACCTTTTGTTTAAAGCTCATTGCCATGGACATTTGCACATAGGTCCAACTCGATCGATTATGTAAAACCCGAATGGCCGGGAAAATTCCTCGAAGAAAAGCTATCCAAGGTTTTCCAAGACGCCAAAGAATACGTTTGTTTACAAACAAGTTACACTGCCTAATGTTAGCTTGGATAACCTGTAAACTATGTGTGAGATCAGGTCGGTGTGTGCTGATTCTGTACGATGTGGTTAAACGCGCGCACACGCACGCACACGCCCACAAAACATCAAGCTGGACTCACACTCTGACTGGCTGTGTCGTGTCCAAACAGACGGCCTGAATCTCAGCAGGAGCACATTCAGGCCAGATGCTTTCACATGGCTAAACCCCCGCATACCACACAGACAAACAGAGGTTAAATGCATATGTAATCTCAAACAAACCACACACTGTAACCTTGCCCATGTCTGCTTCTTTTCGTTTGACAGCATGAATGGTGTGTTTTTTGTTTTGTTTTTTCGGTTCAAGTGAAGCAATTCACCTGCCAGACGAGCTGCTTCTCCAACACCAACACAAGCTAGCGTATGTGTACACACACACAGGAAGATTGGCAGGCAGGAAAATATTTATAAAAGCTTCACTTCGTCTGTCTTTCTATTCTAACATGGAGTTCACTTATTATGAAATAAGTCAATATGTTGTGAAAAAATACAAATGTTGGATTGGTTTTAAGAAAATGGTCCTCCAAGCATAGCTTAGGAGCCCTTGAACAAGGCACATAACTTTTCCAATCTTTCTGAATGACAGAAAGCTGCTCTGCATGGCGCGTTCACAACTGTGATAGATTGGCTGCAGGAGTCACATATAGTGAGCAGGTGAATTCTTTCAGGTATTGGAGGATCATTTAACATGTCATTTGTACATGAAGTTCAGACTCAATCCAGGCCCTTGCTGCATGACATCAGCAGACTAAATGAAGCGATGCAAAGAAGCATGATAAGTGGCAGGTGTGCGACTATTTCACAAGTTTGTTTTACTATGTCCATGTTAACCATGAACACTGCATTGCTTGCTGTGATGATAAAGCGACAAGCAGCATATGTTAGCAAGGCGTTAACTTTTCCAAGGATGTATATACTCCCAGAGGTCCTACAAGGTCAGTTAGAGGACCAGTGTGCCGAGATTGAGGAGAGAGGTGAATGGTTATCTCAGTCACAACCAGCTCTAAAGCTCTTTATCATTTAGTACTTTTAATTAACTTGCTGGCAAACTTCTTAAAGAGCTCAGGCTGGAAGTTTTGAATGCACTTTCTTCCTTTCTGTCATGTTGCCATGCTCCATAGCAGGATGGAGAACAGAACACCATGTAAAATAGAATTTAGTTTTAGACTTTTCTTATCAGCAAGATTCAGTGTGAAGTGCCAATTACTAGGAGCATACATTTGACAGAAGTTTTTAAATATCTCGCTGCACATTTGCACACACACATCATTCAAGGTCTATTGTTGTGAGGCCACTGCAGCTGATGCAATATATCGCACATTTATAAACAATCCTTCATATTTCTATTGTATTCAGGCAATTTAGGGTTGCACGCCTTCAGTTTAGTTTCACGTTTTTTAGTTTTTCTCAAATATTTCTTGAGAGAAAGAGAGTGGGAACAGGAGCAAAGGAATACTTTAGGAAGTCTGTTTAAATGTGTTGAACGTGATTGGGAGGGTTAAAATTACATAAAAAATGTGTTATATGGTGTCTCTGTATTGTGGTTTTTCAACTATGGTGGGTGGGTCTGGAACGTATTCCGTTGATAGAACGGGATATTGCTTGCCTCGTTTTAGAGTACTTTTATGTTTCAAATTTGCCATGATAAGCAGCACATTTAAAAAGAATACATGAAATGTTTCACTCATTTTTACTGCTGCCCTGGTTTGCTGCAAAAATACTACCGGTAGCCTGCATTGAGTTTGAGAGAAATAAATAGACAATGTCAAGATTCTGATACAAAAGCCCCAAAAATAATGGAGTCATAAGTATGACTTGTGCTGTGTAATAAAAAAGTTGACAACAACAACATATTTGCTACCATGGACTTTTGGAACTTGAGCAGAACCCAGATGAAAACTGGATGAGACAAAATGATGGCACACACACACATAACACCCTCCCTCCCAGTTTTTAGTTTGTTTGTTTTTTTATTTTGGTAATATTATGGGCTGTTTTGAGGCTTGTTTTTTCCACGAAGATTGATAAGCAAGTCAATTGATAAGCTTAAAGGGACACTTTACTTATTGATCCATTTTTAGCAGCAAAAAGTTGCTACTTTTTCAATAATTAATTTGGTGACGTGATTATTTTTTTATGTACATTTAATAACTTTTAAACCATTGTTAAAATGAATCGAACGCCGGCATGTTTGTTACACGTGACTAAATAACCCGGATGTTTACGTCACTAGTGTGTAAACGCTACACTATGGAAGCACTATGCAACGCAGCCGTGCATCTAGCGTCAAACCCGGAAGGATTAAACCTTATCGCTTCGAGCCAACACGACAAAATAACACTACCGAAGGAAAGTCTGCCTTGGATGTGAAAGTTGTGGCGCCAGATGGTCTTTTCGGGCACAAAATAAACTTTGACGAACGAGTGAATCAGGCGGGGGGTGAGTGGTGCTCGTGCGGGAGCTGCAGGAATGGACAATCCGCTAATGAATGTGTGCTGTCTGGAAATGAAAGAACTCGAGGATCGGTTCCTTGCGGACAATCTCAACTGCATCCTGGAACATCAGACATTCAACATGGCAATACTAAATAGACATTCTCAGGATAGCTTTGGTTGCGATGAAAGATGTGAAGAAGAAAAGTCTTGGAGGAGCAAATATCCAACAGGTAAAGTGACACACAGTACGAGCAATGCAAAACGTGTGGAACTGACGAAATATTTCAGGAAAAAGAAAAAATAGTAAAATTAAATGTATCGTCGTTACAGCACCCAACCTCCCCTAGCTGTTTTTTTTTTTCTTTTTTGCGTAGCGTCCCACTGCGGTCAGGCCAGCCGCCACTCGAAAAGACGAAGTCAAGCCAGCCGCCCCAACGATTGTTAATACTGTGCATTACGGTAACGTGCCGACGTGCCCCTGCGTTGGCCACCTTCAAATGAATTATGAAATAAAACAGTCCGTGCAGTATAATAACCAATGCCCCCCCCACCCCCGAAACATGCCTACCTTTCGCTTTAAATTTGCTTCGCTTCTCCGAGATCTTTCAGTGGCCGTAGTAAGACCTCGATTTGTGCCGGCTGTTGTGAGAGTGAAGGCTCCGTGTTGCTAGCAGTTGCGGCTCCTCCATCGGCTTGATTATTTCCCACGTCTGGTTCTTTAAAGATACTCGGTACTGCGTTGGGCTTTAGTATTAGGCGTGTGGCGTACCCCATCTCAAATTGTAACATATATTCGAAGTCCTCATGCCTGAAATGTTCGCTGCGCGCACGCCTGCTTGTCCTTCGGGAGGTTGACAGCACTTAGCAAACAAACCATTGTCTACTCAAGTAGCTTTTTTTTTTTTTTTTTTTTTTTTTTTGGGGGGGGTCTCGCGGGTTTTTCCTTGCCGACGCCTTGCAAAATTTTGCAATACAGTAAGGCATAAGTGACAGTTTGTGTCCTCCTCGTTGTTATGTCTGCGTGAACTACTGTTCCCCAAGCGAGTATACACACTAGTGACGTCACCACTTGGGGGCGTTGCAACACGGAAGTACTTCTATGTTGAAAAAAGTTAAATAAATCAATATAGGAGTGTATTCTTCAGCTCTTATGCATGTTTCGTAGCTATACTAACTATTTACTGCCAATCAAGCCATACATGTAAAATTAAAGGAGCCTTCCTTTAATGGAAAAAGTGGTGCTTAAAAGACTAAACTTAGAGTTGACCATCTAGAATATGCATTACATTATTTGATTACTCTACATAATAATAGGCTTGTTCAGGTCCATGATCAGATGCCTTTTTACATGGACCCAGACCGAACGGATCTTTTTAATTGAAACAGCAATGATTGCTGTCATATGACAACCACGTGTACCATAAACAATAAAACTGCCTCATGAGTAACAAAATCTGAAATCAATATAGTTCTGTACTGAAATGCAAATTTATAGTTACCCTGTTTTGACCGGCAAAAAGGAATTAGCAAACCAGCTCAAGACGTTGGGCCTTATTTTCATGCTCAGCGCAAGTCAAGTACAAATTGTAGTCGTGCTTTGGGAGAGTTTTCTTTCTTTTGGTATTTTTCCTAGACGGGCGCAGCTAGAAGGGGGTGTTTGCGCGGTTGTCCGACTTGTTTGCTGTCCAAAGGAAGCGGCTCTCTCATTCTCTTTCAATTCAGAGCAGAGAGAAGCGTGCGGTGAACATGGCATGTAGATGCAAGAGTACATTAAAAAGGAAGTGCAAGAAGATCTCCACTTGCAGATGATGTCAAGTCGGCAGCTGTGGAGCAGGCACGCGGAGACCGACTTCCCGGTCGTGCGCGCGCGCGTGTGCCAGGTTTTGGTGATGATTGTCTCCATGTAGGTCCTGTCCTACATCCATTCCGATTACACCAGGGCCATTCTCTTGGCCATGCACTCACACACAGACACACACCAATACTTAAACACACATACATAGTGTGCAACTGGGGGCGATCGTTCTCCATTATAAAAACTAGGTCAGGGAGGAATGGGGCAGTAATTATTTTTATCATTATTAATTTCCACCTCCAGGTTGCGCCAGGGCTTTTTTGTCCACTTCAATCTTCATTTCAGACCCCCCGCCTGCATCCATATACACACACGCACCACCATCACCACCACTCTTAATACAGGCTGCGTGCCAAACAAGGCAGAACAGAGGGTGGGGGCACAAAAGTGGAAAGAGCTGAAAGGGATGCATGGAGTATGACAGTGAGAGAAAGAGAGAAAGAGATAGAGAGGATGAGGAGGCCGGAGAGGTATGATGTGTCGCTTCATCACTCACTGGACCCTAATTTCCACTAACAGGTTGTTTACTAGATATGGCAAATGATAATAAAAACTGGTGTTGGAGGAGGGGAGGAAACAAGTAAAAAGAAAAGAGAGGCCCTGCGGGAGCACTTCAGCTGTGATGGTTTGCACACTTCAATTAGTCCCATGAAAAGAAATTTGCCCACCCACCCCAAAAAAAGATGTATAAGGAGAAGGGTGCTCGTCATATGTGAATAAACATGCCTAGTAGCCCCCTAAAAACGCAATGTTTGCTCACATAGAGGTGCTGGTGGCATGCAAGGAACCACGCGGTTTGGTTGTCAGACCGGCAGCGAGCACAAGCGATGATGTTTTTCTTCACACTTGTGGTTTCTAACTAAATTAGACACTCAAATATTTGAAAATAAGAATTGTTTTTGTGGTCAGGCCTGCTTAGAAACCTGTAATTTAGTTAATGAATGCTGAACATCACATTATGCATTGTTTCAGTCGTTTTTCATTTTACCAAGACATTCTGGACAATTGTAACTTCCAAAGTGACTAACTTCCAACTTTGCGGGAACCGTTTTAGGAAGGCCCTTTTCTGTTCCAGCATGACTGAATCCCTGAACAAAGCAAGGGCCATGAAGTCATGTTGGAATGACTTTGGTGGGGATGAACCTGAGAGCCATGATGTTCAGTGAAGTGATGGGGGTGGGGGTTACAATTTGTTCTAGCTAGCAGTGCTAGGCTATATGAAAAGAGCTAATTAGTCTAACATAAACAGAGACCAATGAGTTTGGAAAAAAAAAACAACAATAACTGATTTGATCAGAAAATGGTGCAATATACTGTATCTATGAGAAAATGTTTTTATTTACTCTGCAGTCGAACGCCACCATTTGCGGGATAGAGTGGCTGACCCGGCCCACGACTAGTGAAAACAACCCACCCAAGCATAATGAACGTCAATTGAAATGCGTAGAGGAAAAAATAACTTTCAAAACAATGTTGATATAGATAAATTGTAACATGGAATGTCTTATTTCATGGAGCCGATGAATTACATCATTGATGAATCGGGCAAATTAAGACATTGCATTCACCGATTTTGCATAAAATGCTAAACATTGTCCGACTCTAAGCTTTGTTCTCAGTCTTGTTTTATTGTTGTAATTCCAGTTTGAGCTTGACCTGCGGTGGCGCCCATGAGACTCTGCACAGCTGCTGCTCATTAGCAATTATGTCTTATGTATTCAAGCGGCAGCTTCTGCTCCTGCCTTTTGACAGTGTAGAGTCCTTTTAACTCCTAGACATCGTTTTGCGACCTCGACCGAAATCTTGCCTTACAAATATTGATTCTTGTAAGTTCTTGAAGATTTCCGTTTGTACTTACTACTTTGCCTTGTTGCGCTTTTGGATTGGCTCAACTGTGTTTTTGGTTCCACGTACTGTTGCGTGCGTTTTTTATTAAATTTACTCTTGCCATTACAAACTCTTTATGTTGGACTTTTGCCTGTGTGCTTAGGTTTTTTGTTTTTTTTTTGTAAATAAATCTTTTTGTAAATTCACTTGTCCTTGATTTGGGGATCCACCGAAACCTTACACAGCTAGATTGGCGTCTCCTAGTTATACTTTGGCACATTTATAGGCCTACTGATTTTTCTTTTTAGGTGTGAAATGAGCCAATACATTTTGTGTCTTTTACACGCTCTTGGCTCACGCTTATTGCTCTGCAGTTAACAGTCCATGTGGAAAATAATCACCGCAATCACTTGATTGGTGTAACTAAAAATGTGCTTTCTAACATCAGTCAAATAGCAAGGCCTTTTTGTCTACAGAGCCTACAGCAGATGCGTTTAAATGGGGAAGACACATGGCCTGGCACCATTTAAGCGTGATACATTTTTCAACAGCTGTGAGTCACCGTCGCGAGCTCCGAGCATCACAAAGTGCGCCGCTCGGGGCTGCTACAGCATGCACAGACGGTTGGCCTCGTGCTTCTTTTGCATTTGTTAGAGACAGAATGCTAAATTCCACATTTTCACTTCCCTGTCACCACAGCACCCCCTCTCACATGGCCGTCATGGTAACAAGAGCTGTGAAAGAACAAGATGAGAAATATGAACGCGGAAAATGACCGACACAAGGCCACATTGTCGCGCAGGCGGACCGAGTGCTCTGTGGTTTTCCAGCAACCTTTTCTTTTTCTTTTTTTTTTTTAGCTTCCAGCATGCAAACAATTGTAGTAAGTATAAGAACAGAATGTGTGAAAATCTCTCCTAAATGTTTTTTTATGTGTTCTTTTACAAAGTACTTCTCTATCATAAGCAATGAAAGGGTTCTTTTTGAATTTATATACAAGAAATGATATGGATAGGTCTCATATGGTGTTTTTTAACCTTATGAATACAATATTGATTTTACTGTGGTTGGTGCATTCATGAATATGTGACAAAACAGTGGTTTCTGTCTGCTTTCAGGCATTGTCCTCAGTAATGATGCACAGCATGTTTGGCACATGCAAAATAAAAACAAGTCCAACTCAAAGATTACCATTCAGCCGCACTGGAGGGCACATGCAGATACACACTGACACCCATGGTTCAAATGTATAGAAACTAAAAGAATCACAAGTCATAGTGGAAGAAGCGTAAATGAGCCTGTGCACACATTTTCACTCACACACTGATCGAAACGCAGGAAGAAGGAGGGAGGAGAAAGGAGGCCAGTGAGTCCAAAGAACATACAAAACAAAAAGCAAGCATACAGCCTCGAGCTGGAAAACCAACTAAATATATACTGTAAATAAGTGAAAATCTCATATTGAACCCATGGCTCAGAGCCCCCCAACCCCCCCCCCCCCCCCCTTGCCTCCCTCCCATGTGCCCATGTTTCATTCTAGAGAAGCACAAAGAAAAGCTAGCCCAGTATCCATCTCTTCATCTCTTTCCATCTCACCTATCGTATTCCTCCAGAGACAGGGACGCATTCCTGAAGAAAGGAGCTGACCACATCACAAAGTGACACATGACAGTCAGCCGACAGTGGGACCTGGAATTCATACAGGTTCAGTTCTCATTCCACCGTTGCGCTGGAGTCTGGAAATATTTGGGGAAAATAATTCCAGAGAGAAAACCACAAGTGCGGCAATGCAGCTGAAAGACATTTGGCACCTTTCACTTTTTATTTATGACCACGTTTTTAACCACGAACTGCTTCATTTTCAATTTTGATTGGTGCTGGATCTATATAATAATTATGATGTTGACCCTCCTGGTAAGTTGGTTTCTCAGGATCTGCAATAATGTTCCCGGGTCAATTTGACCCAGGCTATATTTGATGATGAAAAAAAAAAAAAAAAGTATCCTAATAAACATTAACTGCTTTCATTGCAAATATTTTTAATGAAACATTTTTAACAAGTTTCATCATGGAATACTATTTGTAGTTCTTGGTCTGTATTGGCACCTGTTTTGGGCTGTTTGATGGTTCTGACCCGACTATTTCAAAAATAAAATACTACCCACGGGTTAACATTCAAATGGGTCAGTTTGACCGGGGCTGTTCCAAAAGTGCCCCAATAATGAATTATAGCTCATGAATAACAGTTTTGAATGCAAATATATCAAAATCAGCCATATTAATTGTGTGTTGATGAAGTTCCATTGCGAAAAACTACTAATTTTAAAATGGGCCAATTTGACCGGACTATGTTCAATGTTCTAAAAGTATTCCAACTAAACGTTTAATTAAATTTAATTACCGTAAATATTTAATTACATTTAATGACATTTAATTAAAAAAATGTCAAAGCGAATAATTTTAAGTGAGAGGTTTCATTGCAAAAACAAAAACAAAAAAACAAAAAACAAATTTATAATTTTCAGTGTTAAAATGGGTCAGTTTGACCCAGGCTGTTTAATGTTCGAAAAGCATTCCAATTAACATTTAATTGAAAATGTCCATGGGAGCAATTTTAATTCTCTGTTGATGAGATATTTCATCGCAAAAAAATATACTACGGGTCAATTTGACCCGTAATGTTTCCCATTCCAAATCCAACACATTTAACATTGTTATAGCTTATTAGTAACCATTTTCATTGCACATACGTCGAAATTATCCATTTCTTCTAATCTGTTGATGAGAATGTTGGGTCATTTTGACTATGTGCTTGGTGTTACTTGCAAATAACCAAAACATTTTATTTATTTTTTTTAATTGTTTATTGGCTCCAAGTTTGAGGGTGCAAAGCTAACATTTGTTCTCTCACTTGAAATTGGGTCCTCGAGACCCAAAACATAATAGCTAAAATGGCTATATGGATGAGTGTCATGTGGTTTGGGTTTGCGAGAGAGAAACATGGAATCATGGATGCTTTGGTATGAAAAGTCAGACAGACAGATGAGCATCATGCCTAACATGAAACTAAAAGCACACACGTGGGGGAGCCGTAGTAACGACAGACAGACAGATGATACAAATGATAATGTGACCTTCATCTTTGGAGCAACAAAGAAATGGAGGGTGGACTTAATTACATGGGTCAGCACGCAAGGTTCTTACTAATGTTCTGACATGGTTCAAACAGTCAAACAAATGCACAGACACACACAGACATTTCTGGATTAAATTGTGGATCGATGAGGATCACCCCATATATTAGGGATAGACAGATTAATGGCGCCGATATTCAGCATTTTTATGAACATCGATATCTGCCTTTTTGAAGAATCATACGACTGATAATACTGTGTTAACTACTGAAATTTTCTGTTAACTTTATAACAGATGCGGCTGGCTGGCCCTTGTCTCTGCACCTTCTGTATTTGTTTGAAATTAAAACTAAGATAAGTAAAAATGTACTGTAAGATTTCAGATATTTGAAATTTTGTAAAACTTTATTTACTGCAGACTTGTTTAAGTTTGTATTTACCTTTTTAAGACATACTAATGACCCAGGAAGCGTCTCTGAACTTTTTGTCAGGAAAAAAAAAAATGTCGGTGTTGGTGTTTGGATTTTCTTTTTTCAATTTTGACGTCAATATTTTCCCTTTTAGTGAAAATTAATTTCAGCTAATATCAGCTGACTACTAAAAATCTGTATCGGCCCTGGAAAAAAAACAAACAAACAAACAAACAAACAAAAAACATATCAGCCTATCTCTACCATATCTATAATGATTAAATATATGAAGATAACAGGGACAAAGAGGAAAATAAAGTCATAAACTCCGCAAACATAAGCACTACTGTATTGATCTATGGCCATCCTGCCTCAGGGTGGAAACAATATGTAACTACATCAATATTCTATCGTTTGCTTTGCTTTTCATACGTGAACTGAAATGTGAGCCCTCCAGCGATGCTCTGTTGATTTCTGGCTGTATAAGTATTCGGACCGATCCTTCCTGCAAATAATACAGGGGGGGGGGAACATGAGTAATGGACACACTCTATGCGGCAAAAACCTTTTCGTAGCTTCCCTGGCTAAGCACATTTCCTTGATGCAAATACTGCAAGACTTTTCCTATTTAGATCGATTAGGCATCTTATACGGTTTTCTGTAGTGTCAAAAATGATAGCTGTATTCTCGTGGACACTACAATATGGCAAAACCTTACTTCACACATTCATCGACCCAATTACAGGTCAAAGGTCACAAGACAGACCTACCTAGCACTATCAACAATAGGACCTCCCACTCTCTTCCCCCATCCTCCTAGCATTTTGCTCTTTCACTCATCGCCTTCACACCCTTTTGCTCAGCTGTCATTTCTCACTTCATCTCCTCTAAATAGCCATTGAGTGTGCTCATCCAGCTTGAGCTCATTGTCCGTATCCATCACAAATGTGTCTGCCAATCACGTGCCTTTGTATGTTCACGAGCCTGCTCAGAGTGACTCTACAAATAAGAGAAGCTAATCTTTGACTTTTATCGGACTAAATGAGTAGGGGGTTTTTTTCTCCAAAATGTTTATAACATATCTTTTCTGCTAGTGTTGTTCATCTGATGACCACACATCTCAGCAGTTGGCCTTTTTCAATGGTTGCCCACCTCTCCAGGCACTCTCCTACGCTCATCCACTGTTGTTCCAATGCTCTCTCACCTTGACTCCTCAGACGCTCACATCGCATGATGAAAGTCTGAAGCCGGGGGGGAGCTCTCCTCCTCGACAGGATAAAATTGCTGAGGAAAAATATCATGCGGCCTTTGTTGCAAGTACGTGTACACAGTAAATTCTGTTGAGTAAATATGACTCTATTTAGCGTGGGACCAAATAGACTCAGTTTTAGAGAAATATTTACACTTGGAAGAGAGTAAAATAAAGAATTGGAAAACGTGAAAAATAAAAGAGACTCAAGGTAGGAATGAACTCACGACCTTCAGCTTGGCAGACAGCCAATCTACTCGCTAAGCTACGCATATCCTGCATCCTGCTAGTATATCGCTCATGTCTGCTGCAGCTGATTCCATGATTGCATGGAATCTTCCTCCGAGACCAAAAATGATGTCTTTGGTCTCTTGAAGAAACGCAAACAGTAGGAGGGGCATAGCTCAGGTGGTAGAGTGGCAGTCTCTCAAGCTGAAGGTTGTGAGTTCATACCTCAACCCTTAAGTGAGTTTTATTTTATTTATTTATTTTCTTTTTTTTTTTTTTTTTTTTTACTCTCTTACTAGTGTAAATCTTAGTTTAAGCTAAAACTGAGTCTATATGGTCTCTATTTAAATAGACAAATTTACTCCAAATAGAGTCAAATTTACACTACAGAATTTACTGTGTATCACTGTTTTATCAATGCAGTGTAATTGTTGGTTTGTTTGTTTTGTTCGTTTGTTTATTGAACATATAAATATATAAACATAAACGAGTAGCAGATATAAATTTAAAAAAAGAATAAACTCAGCAATCATTCATGATAGTTTACATGTCCAAAGGGAGTAGGAAAAAGTTACAAACATATCTAGTCCTACCCCTTATTCTTTGTATCTTTTAACTTATTTCATTATTGATACAATAGGTCAATACATTACAATAAAAGAAAATGTGTAATCCTGCTCGTGTAAACAATTACACTTTAACATACGTGCATTTGTCAATAGTGTATGTACATGAATTTCATAGGCATACACAATAATAATACATCCTCATACTCACATATACAATTTTCATTACACTCATAATGGCACATCAAAAAAAAAAAAGAGAGATTACATTTCTGCAATTTTACTAGCTCATGTCTGATTTCAATAATGCTCTTGGACTTTCCTTTTAAACATTTTTTTAAACTCAACAGTTGACTTGGATCTTTTCAAGTCAGTACCAAAATTATTCCACAAATTAACACCTTTTACAGAAACACACATTTGCTTCATATTTGTTCTAATTTTGATTTTATTTTTTTTTTGGGGGGGGGGGGGGTGCACTTGTACCCCTTATGTCAAAAGGACTCTCTCTAATTTCAAATAGCTTCTGATTCTGCTTCTTCTAATTCACTATACACCAGTCCTGTATCAAACATACACTTTCACAGCATCCACCCTAATGTAAGCAAAAGTGTCTTAAATTAAATGAACAACAGACGCCCAAAACCTTGGATCAGTCACAGGAACATATCCTGTATTCAGAAACCACAAAGCCCACACGGACAAGCCATGCCTCATTAATTCATCACAGCAACAAGCATCACCCCCTCCACTCTCCTTTTCCAGCATGCATTTGCTACTTGTCTCACCCGAGTACCTCAGATTTACAGATGCCCTTCTCACCATCAGATTGGAGGCGACGTTCATGTAGTGAGCAATTATAAGAGGAATGAAAAACTAAGAGGAGAACCAGGACTTTTTAGGTCTCTGCTCCTCTGGCGCCATTTCTGATGAGTTTCCTTCTCTTGGTGTCGTTCGACAAACAGCAAAGAAACTCATCGACACTCCTGGCAACAGCTGTGTAATTATGACTAATGAAGTGCAGACTTTTATGGCCAAACATGGGCCTGACTGTAATTTGTGTTCATAACGGCATAAACGGGAGAAGCACACTCTGTTGCACTGGCATAACCATTACACAGATGTTGGATCAAGGTCACCTCAGGAGATCATCGCAGCCTGTAAATGATGTTCAATTAGACAAGACGCTAATGACTGCCAGCTAATGATTGCAGCTCAGTGATGGTGAATACACAACAAAACCTTCTGCAAATACTTGAACATGGGTGTATCACTGATTTGTCAGTGCTTCGACATGTATTTCAAATGTTGACGATATCATCCTTTTTAGCCAAAATCAAATCAAAATGTTTAGCGTAAATTGAAAAAAGACACAAATTGAGAACAGTTGGAAAGATTTGGATGAGTAAAAAGTCGAAGTGTATTAATTGAAAATGAGTAACGCCATGTCATGTCACATGTCAATGGCATATGTTCCTCCTATTGGCTCAGCGACACAAAGAATCCTGGTCTATGTAGTTCACAATGCTGTGTTTGTACTGAAGCAGGCAAAAAGTAATGTTTTTGACAGAGATGTTGAAAAATATTTGTTGGAATAACTGATTTATGGGTGTGATACCCGCCACAGTGGCCGAAACATTCCTAATTAAAACGAAACTGCATTCATAAACTAACCACTAGAGGGTGCTAGAACTACACAAATGGAATACAACCTGGCCTTTTTAATCGATGTTCTGTTTTTAATATCGTGGACAATATTGTGGCAATTTTAATAACACAATATCGCAACATTGACTTTTTTTTCTTTTTTTTTTTTTTACATCCCTAAGAGAAAATAGTGCTTTTCTTGTACTGACACTTTATTTCTATTTATTTTTTTTTTACTGAAACAGGAAGTGAACTCAACAAATTGTTACAGTCACAACATGCAGCTCTTGTACAGACAATTTTGTTTTTTTATGTTGAAAATAATGATGGTCTTCTTTTACAGTTGTTTACATTTAAGACTGAAGCATGCGCAGGATTTGGAAAGTGGCACTTGATTGCCAACCTCTTGTGAATTGTTTTCACTGAGAAATCTGTATTATTCACATATTATTTGTTTGGTTGGCTTTTCTTGTGTAAAGTTAGATTTTTTTTAATTATATATGTATGTTTACAATTATAAACTCAGATTCGTGTGAAAGCCAGTGTAATCTCTCAAATGTTTTGGCAATTATGTTATATCTGCTGCTACAGGGCTGAGATATATCAATTACTTAGTAGGTGACAATATTCTTGAATTGCCATTAAAAACTTTTTTAGGTTTTTGGCTGTGATTCTAAAGTCATCCACAGATTTTAGAGGCATGTTTTGCCATGCCAAAATGAGTTCAGCTGTTCCCTTTAATACACTTTATATTTAGCAGGAAAAAATTGAGGGATCACCAGGGTTGATCTAAATTGTTCAGTATGAGCTCAAATCAGTTTCATGTGAGATGGAAACGTTCCATGCAATTGAGTAGCAATTTTAATCATGGATGTCAACTGGGCATCTCTCTCCTCATCAGCAGAAGCTGACACATTATGGTCATGAGCCCGCACTCGTTTTCAACAGCAGGCCTGTATTTCACCTCTCCCACCCTTCTGCTCACCACCATTTCCCGCCAAGCTATTTAACAAGTCATCATGCTGTCTCATGACGTGGGTAAGGTGGTCACGAGGACATAGCCTTTTGGGTTCAAGCTAGACTAGATTGTGAAGTTTGCTGACATCATTAGGAAGCACAAATAAAACCTGGCACAAGGGGAACAACCACAGACTGACACGCCTTAGGCCAAACCAAACAAATAAAACGAGGTTTGGCCATTTGATGCCTGTAGATCACAACAGTATAGCACAAGTCCTCAAAGCACTTTACCCTCCAAGCACACATCAAATCATCCCATTAATAAAGTGACAACTGGCATTTCTATCGGGAAACAAAGTTTGTCACTACAGTGCCTATATCATTTTATTGAACCACAAATGACCTGATGCCATCATACAGGAAAATACTCTGGCTACAGTCAGCATATTTCTCATTGGGTGGAGAAAACAAAGAGTGGCAGCGGCATGTCGTGTTCAGTTATATGGCTTGTTGATCTGATTCTTTTTGTCTCTCTAAATGTTGCTTATTAGCCTGGCAAGAACCAGATTGGATCACATGAATCACTCAATGGAGTTCTCCACAATAATAATCTGGGACTGTTCATAGATTGGGCGGCACGGTGGCTGACTGGTTAGCAGCATGTCCACCTCCCAGTTCTGAGGACTCGGGTTTGAGTCCAGGCTTCGGCCTTCCTGGGTGGAGTTTGCATGTTCTCCCCGTGCCCGCGTGGGTCTTCTCCGGGTACTCCGGTCTCCTCCCACATTCCAAAGACATGCATGGCAGGTGAATTGGGCGCTCCGAATTGTCCCTAGGTGTGCGTGTGAGTGTGGATGGTTGTTCGTCTCTGTGTGCCCTGCGATTGGCTGGCAACCAGTCCAGGGTGTCCCCCGCCTACTGCCCAGAGCCAGCTGAGATAGGCTCCAGCACCCCCCACGACTCTTGTGAGGAATAAGCAGTCAAGAAAATGGATGGATGTTCATAGAATGGATTGGACTGGTTCTCAAAAAAAATATACCGATCTGATACTGATCCAGTGGATAGCATTGGACCATCCCGAGCTTTAAGCCACTGACTGTTCCTAAATGTAGATGCCCCGTATGTACCCGCTGCAGTTCTTTCCGCTGTTGCTTATTGAGGCCAAAGGCTGCTGCTCACTGGCCGAGCGGCGGCCTCCTGCAGTGTCACTGCAACAGCCCACGGTGATGCTGGCACATGACTTGTGCCAAATTTTTGCAACTGTATCCTGACAAGGACAAAAATGTTTTCCAAGTCATCCCCTTGGGGTCCGAGCCACACGCCATGGATGAAGAGGCAGAATAAATCATGCTAGTATAACTGGGAGTGTGAGGAGCCAGAAAGCCTGAAGGAACAACACAGCGGCTTGTGAGCCTCTTTCATATGAACAGACTTGCCAGCATCATGGCTGGGGGAGCTGAGCCGACCAAGCTCAGGCTGTTGTGAGAGAAACACTGAATTATGCATCCCTGAAGCACCCCCTCCTCTTTTAGCCCCTTCTCTGACAGATGAGGGCAGCGGGATGAAGTTTCACAGGAGGTCAGGATTGATAGACACCGTGAGGCGTGTCCCTTCTCCTGTTTTCTGCACCATTTCACAGAATTGGGGGGCTCTCTCCGCCCTCTCATCCGACGAGGGGCTGGGTGAGGAACATCCTGTCGCCCCCGGCGAAGACATGTACTCAATGACACATTAATGACACATTTGGGCTTGTGAAATCAGCCAAGGGGGAGGCGTGCTTTTTAAAGGTCCGCTGCATCGATTTTCAGAGATGGGTACCAGCCTCCAATGAGCGATTAGGTCAGAAGGTCATGCTTTAAAAAAAAAAAAAAAAATCAATTCCTTATTAAAACGTCATCACTGTTGGAGGAGGAGCAGAATAGCATTTAAATGAAGATGGAAGACATTCACCTTTGTCAGGTATGATTATGAATTATGGCTCATTTGCCTCCTGTTGTTATGGAGGAATTTCACAGGTTCAGTCCTTCTCTCATTAGATGCTCCTGCACCGTTCTTCTTCCTCCTCCTCATTTGAACTTCTTGCTCCTTGTTCTCTTGACACTTCATTTGACAGGCTGTTGCTTCTATTTCTGTCTATCGCCGTGGGCTATACATTCTGCATATTGTACATGAAACCCACATTCGCAACACCTGCTTGCTTTACACACTGTAAAATAGGACTTTTTTTTAATACACAGCTATTGCACTAGTTCTTTCTAGGCTACATGAAGATTTTGATTTGAAATTGGTAAATTTGCCAAATTTTGTGCAAAGGTTTATTAATGCTGGTATCATGTCAAAAAACAGATAAATGAAAACATTGAAGACTATAATGTTGGTTATGTACATACAGTACTATATACTGGGACTTTTAGTAGCATGGGAATGACATTAGAATAGAGCCGGGTGTACCAGCATCCCTTGAAAGGCAGTATATAAATTAGGGGTGTCAAAATTAGTGCATTAATTTTGAGTTCATTTAAAGTTCTTTTAGCGCCACTCACTTTTTTTAACGCCCCTTACTTGGAAAGCCTGTACTGGGGGAATTCCATTTGCAACGCAGCAGACATGTCCACGTCAAAATGTAGCAGTATTAAATTTTATAACAATGCATATATTTGCGGTCAAGTTGTACTTTACAATTTTATAAATGTGCAGAATTTCACAAGTTACTTCATGATAAAGATTGGCTAGACCTTAATATGAAAAGAAAATGCACAGAGCTGTCACCATCTTACAAATGCAATTATGCCATCTAGTGGCAAAAAAATGACCTCAACACAAATCAATATTACACTCATTTTTTTACAGTAGGCCTTTAGTACATCTTTTTCATTTTAACTCAATTTTATGAGTTATTATGAAATTACTGTATCAATGACTAAAAGATTCAGCCATATTTCTATTTGTTTAACATTTTTTCCACTTGTGTTAACAAGAGTACAAAACTTAGAAAAAAAATGTTTTATTGTACGTTCAGAAAATATATACATTTTGCAATTAATTGTGAGTTAACTATTGAAGTCATACAATTAATTATAATTTAAAAAAAATGCCTGTCACTCCTATTATAAATCTAAGTCAGTGTTTGCAGTAGTAATCTAAATTGATAGTAAGTGCTACAGTATATATTAGTATCATTAAAATCATCATTTAATTGGATACTCAGCAAGTGGTATGGCCAACATTTTTCAATTAAAAGGGCTCAAACTGGGGAAAAAATATAAATCATCCAGCATTAGTTTTCATAGAATATGTCATTTGTTCTTGAAGACCACAACATAAATGCTTTCAACTGGCAAAGATAGTACTTGAGACTACCACAAGTCTTCATTGTGAACTCATTGATGATGTCCTTCAAATGTTGCTGCCGGTTCCAAGTACACCGCCTCAAGCTAAGCGGGGTTCACAGAGAGGTGACCATATACTAGATGAGGGCAGGTCCTTCATGCATCCGCCTGCCGATCACAAGTAGCCAAGGTTTGTGTGACATAAACATTGCTATTCCATGAAACTAGGGCAGTTGGTCCCATCCTGTCCCTGTCCTGAACAACATCTATGTCTCTGCCTCTCGCACTCTATAAGTCACAAAGAAGAAGGCCAAGGCGATATTACATGATCTTTTGCATTAAAAGCAAACCACTGTTGATGTAAATGAACATCATATAAACACCGGTTACAAATTAAATACAGCTGTCAAACCATTACATTTTTTAATCAGATTAATCACATCTTATAATGTAGATTAATCACGATTAATCGCTTAATTAAAAAGGCTTCTTTTTTTTTAATCAACATTTTTTTGCCTGCCAAATTTTAAGAGCACCTGTTATGTGTTAATTTTTTTCGACATTTAATGTTATGAGGACATCTTCAACATTTTTTGATCCACTGCACATGCTCATCCTCCTCTTTTTCTTATCAGTTCATTACTGGTGTAATTTAAAATGAAAAAAAAAAAAGACTGCAATAGTTTGACATGAACAAATATTCTAAATGTCATACACAAACATTTATTAAATGCTTTACTTTAATGCACGTAATTATGTTTATTGCTCAAACACAACCTGTGCTATTTTTAACATAACATCCGCTGTCAGCTATAGGATCATCTGCAGTCAAAATTAATAATGTGATTAATCTGCGTTAATACATGATCAATGTGTTAATTTTTTTTGTGATTAATTAAAACTCATTCACTCCCAGCCATTTCATAGAAGCAGTCCCGTTCGCTGCCGGCTGTTTTACTGGATTTTGACTGATTTTGCAAGGCCCACAGAATATTGTGTTCTATTGCTACAAAAGCATGGAACCCGTTTGTGTAATAACTACCATTTCTGCAACCGTTCTTTGCAGTTGAGAGGCTGCATCAAAGCCTTCTGTATGCTCTAGCATAAAAAAAACAACTACAACAAAAACATGTAAATACGTCTTTGGGACACTTAGAACATAAAAAAACAACAATAAAAAACAAAAACGTATTTACACGTTATTGGGAGCAAATGAGTTAATTAGTAAATGCTTTAACTTTGACAGCACTAAAATTAATACAACCCTCCCTTACACATTGAAAATGGTTTCAAACCAACCATTGAGTGCAGTGTATCTTTCATGATGATTACAGAGTGCTATAAAAGATTAACAGTACAATTTCTCCAAGGCTCCCTCAAGAAGTCATTTATTTTGGCCATACATCTATTCAAGACTGTGTACGTGGAGCTACAGTATGTATGACATTATTTATTATTGCATAAATTTGTCTTGGTAGTTCTCTTGCGCTGTGACAAGCTATTGCCTAATTGCAGATACAAGCAACTAAATGAGTGCATAAATATAAATGCCATGCTGCATGCCCGTGGCATGAATATATTGTATGACCTCCTCCGGCTATCGATCCATTTCTGTTTCTTCTCCCGCTTGGAGCTCAAATATATGCATGGATCAAACATGAAGGTGTTATGCTGAAGCGTTTTAGAGTCCGATTTGTGATCATGATCACAAGATGGACACAAACACAGTCTGCCACATCTTAACAATGTTCCATGTACTTAAATGTTAAATGTATGAAATGTTTCACTGTGAAAGGATGTGCAAACAAGACTTAAGTACTGTTTTAATTAAATGTTATAAGCATTTCAGAATAAAGGTTGTGGCCTGGCTGCAGTTTGAAGGGCTGGGGAGCACAATCTTTGCTTCAGGTGGGTCAGAAATATAGAGCAGTTAGACTATTAAAGAATATACATACAGTATTCAGTTGTTGGGCTTGACTAAGAAGTCATATAGTGTTCACATTATTTTGTCCCTTCTATGACAATTTATAGTTTCAGGTTGTAGCCCAGGGTGTGCATGTAGCATTGCCTTGTTAGCACACCTACTGTTTCTCATCTTAAGAATGCTACAACTGTTCTTTTCCCTATCGGGACCCAACAACCACTTTTCTGTCCCATCTACTGACTTGCTAAATTTTCACTAGTTCATATTGTTGAAAATGACTCATGATACATTTTTCATGTACGGTATTAATCATTCAAAAGAACCGTTCCCCTTCTTTATTCTGAAATGGGGGAAAAAACAAGCCTCAATAATAAATGAGAGATTTGCTCAGAAAAGAGTCAGCACTGTACAACTGACAGAAAAGGTGACGCCTGTATGGACAGATGGAATAGATGAATGGAGAAACAAAAAGTTAGGGATTAGGAGTTGCCGACTTAAAGGTTATACAAGTAGAGGCATGCCGTAAGAGAGCAAAGGTGGTCTTGCATGGTGTGAAACATTTCCACACGTCTGGCCCATGTGTACACGCATAACTGTTCATAGTCACGCACAGCAAACGGAACCTGGCTTGTCCCGCTCACAAAGGCAAACATTGCACACACATACACACACTTCACACAACACAGTGTATATATTTGCCGCTGTAAAAGAACATTCATCAATCTCAATCATCTGCTGAAATTCCGCATATTCTACATTCAAAGGTCTTTGCCTTTAGACTAAAGTCATTTCAAGTTACTGAAAACATCTATGTTATAGGAGGTCTAATAGAAATTATTTCATTTTTAAATGTATCACTCGATGTATCCCAAGTGAGGAAGGCTTCGTCCTCTCTCATGGTGCCACCTAGTGGCAGATTTATAAGACATTCAGTAGATATGGTGTTTACCTAAGACTCACTAGAGCCAAACCTTTCAATGAATCCTCGAAAGCAGGCTACTCATTCACACCATTCCAATCATTTTTATGACAATTCACTATGTACTTCATCATATAAAATATTTAATTATTTTAGAAGAATAAATGCACTGAGCACCGTATGGCCTGCATTATTTTAGGGCAAACATGATTATTAATGCTAATCATCAGTATTAATGAACTCGTGTTTACATTCATTCAATCAATAAACAATTGCAAGTTGTTAGGAAGCTCATTAGTGTAAAGCAGGGCCTTAGTCCTCTTGAGGGAGAAAGCACATCATCAAAATGGGGAAAGCAGAGGCAGAGTACCTGTCATTGCCCTACCTTAACAAAAAAAATAAAAAAAAAAAAAAAAGTCATTCTTGGTTTTACACCAGACTTCTGGTTCAGGAAGGAATTGTCAGTGGGCCTATAATGTGTGTAGTTTACTGTCTCTGTAATCTTAAGTACAGTAGACCACAAACTATTAGAGCAGAAGGAATATACGTGTGTGGGTCTATCACGTTTTAAAAATCAGTGAACAGTCTGTATGCATGTACACTGCCTTACTCTCATTAACAAGAGGTAACACATGTAAACATTTACCCATGCAAGCAAACCACTAACCAACTATTCATTCAACAACTGCAAAATCATTTTTGTTGTGCTTTCATTTGACTATTTGGATTCTGTGTCATGATGGGTTTTATTTTCCATGATTTAGGGAAACTAATTGTTGGCAGAAGCTCTGTTTGATTCCCAGTGGTGGAACAAAAGCACCATCAGGGGATAAACAAGGGCATTTTGGAAATAGATGCCAGTGTAATTACAATGAAAATACATAATTACAAGGCTTCCTGACAACGAGACTGAGAGTCAGTGTTCACATTGTGACGAATCCTGCGATATTTGTGGGTCACAGCTGGACTCAGCACCACAAAAGACAAAATCGAGTGCCAACTGGGGAACAAAAAGTCCGGAAACTTCCTCACAATCTAAATAAGCCCTTTCAGACAGTCGGGCTGTGAGGGGACACTCAGCAGGTTGGTTTTGTGTCAACACAATTTTGATGCTGATAGATGGCGACTAATACACCGAGAAAGCTTTCTTTGTTCAGCAAAATGACAAGCTGTTTGTCCGTTTATTCATTGGTTGCAATGAAATGAATGAATAATACATTAGGAATGTAATTAAGTATGATTTTATTGTTAATCAGTTGGAAATTGGCTTGTTACAGAAAAAATGGCAGAACAATTGATAGGCCTTGTGCTAGTGATTGAAGTACAGTACATTTATTACGTTTATCTAAGGCTTTTGTTTTGTTTTGTTTTTAAAGAAAAAAATTCATTTCCACAAATAGTGACCTCTGCTCTGATTGACATCTTACCTCATTAAACTGAGTAATGTCAACAAAAATAAAAGAAAGATGAACAAAGTGACAGAGCTCTAACCAATGACTGTCAGTAGATGCAATTCAATACAGAATATTATTTCTTTATGGAAAGACTATTTGTTCTACATTATTATTAAAATGCATAAAAATAGGATTATACAAAGTACCTACCCCATTGGGTAAATTCCTTACCAAAAATACAGTCCTGGTAGTCTCTGCAGTGGAGTAAAACTCGCCCCAGCTACTATATAGCACTGTGTCATTTTTCTAAAATATGATGATTTCAATCTCTAAACTTTGTAGATTAGTCAGTAAACTATTGTAAAGTTGGTATGAAATGTGATTATTTTTCTTTTTTCTAAGAGAGGTAGAGAGGTAGAAAAAAAAAAAGAAAAAAAAAAGAAAAAAAAAAAAAAAAAAAAAAAGAAATGTGATTATTAGTGTAACTCAGCAAACTTCGACTTGCCAGAAACATTTGGCGTACTACAAAAAGACAATTATTACTGACACATGCACATAAACACACATTATGTCCATTTGAAAAATCACAACAAACCATGCTTATCTCAACACATGCAGCCCTTCTCTCTTTGGCATTCACACACACATACACACAGGCCTGTCTTTCATCTCCAAATTCATGAAGGCAAATCTCTCTCATCCTCTCCCAACCATTCTTTCCTCTTCAACTCTTCGAGCCACTGTTCCCTCCTCGGTCCCAACACGGCCTCTGAAATCTCCAGTCTGGCAAAAACAGAGCAGTTCCGCTTTGCGACTTTGTCCAGTCTCCTTTTCTAAAATAAAGACAACAAAATACGTTCGATTCACATTTAGCCATGCAAAGTCAGTGGCCTTCACGAGGCAGTGTGTTATGAATGCATATTTACGAATGAGGGAGAAACTATCATCAATGTTATTAAAAACTTGGTTGGGGTACGTTCATTTGCTGACTTCATTTGGTTAGACATGGATGGATGGATGGATGGATGGATGGATGGATGGATGGATGGATGGATGGATGGATGGATGGATGGATGGATGGATGGATGGATGGATGGATGGATGGATGGATGGAAGGAAGGAAGGAATTTAGGCACCAATGTAAAAGGCCTAAAATTCCCAAGGTGTTTGTGATTTTCCCCTCATGTCTTTGCAAGTGCAACAGTTTAGATGACATTATGCTGTATGCACAAACATGACACTTGCTCAGCACACCTTTAAGGACTGTAGCGAGGCAATTGGACTCCTCTTATTTGTGAAAGATGTTTCATATTCAATCTAAAAAGCTTTTCAGTTCTGAGGTTAACAACAACAACCCTATAGTGACCACTATCTCTCGGAGACGCACTCTCTGTTACGCTCTGGAATTGGATCCCAAAAACGCAGACACAAATAATATTTTAACTCTTTATTCGCATAACGTCGAGAGGCGTGGAACTAACTTGACTAGACCAGAAACAACAAGAATGTATCAAGAATCAAGAGACGCGAAGCTAACTTGGGTTGTGGAGGTGCACAGAGGAGCAGAAGAATAATCCGACAAAAACACACTTCTCGGTCAGACTTATATAGACAGCGAATGGATCAGATTGGCTGTGGTCAGACATGTGGGTAACAGGACTGACATGGATTTCTCTGATTGGCTTCTGACCAGATAAAGAGACTAAAGATTCCTGACATCACATAGCTTCTGACTTCACATAGCTTCTTACCAGTTGAAACTAGATGCTGGTTACATGCTGATTGCATCAGTTCAAAACCTGACCACACAGTCATGACCCGAAAATAAACCTTGCCCCAAACAAAACACAAACAAAACACAGTCATGACACTCGAGAAACCGAATGCTATACTGCAGTAATTTAGCCTGCCTTCTTGTGTCCCGTAGTGACGTATTTTGCGACGTTCATTCCAATGATGGTCTTGAATCGGCAACCTGTATGTACAGTATCTCTTTGAGTGGAAACTTTCATCTAGCCTTAGTTTTAAGATGAGAGCCGTAGAGAGTTTGGTTTCAGACCGCTGTGATTTGTCAACTGCTGGTCACGTGACATATGGTTGTTACCCTGCTGCTGGGATTTCATAATGTTTTGCAATAAGTGTTTCCATTTTCATGTTCCATGTTTCATGTCCGCCTCCCAGTGCTGAGGACGCAAGTTCGAGTCCGAGCTCTGGCCTTCCTGGGTGGAGTTTGCATGTTCTCCCCGTGCCTGTGTGGGTCTTCTTCGGGTACTCCGGTCTCCTCCCACGTTCCAAAGATATGCATGGCAGGTTAATTGGGCGCTCTGAATTGTCCCTACGTGTTTTTGTGAGTGTGGATGGTTGTTCGTCTCTGTGTGCCCTGCGATTGGCTGGCAACCAGTTCAGGGTGTACTCTGCCTACTGCCCGAAGCCCACTGGGATAGGCTCCAGCACCCCCGCGACCCTTGTGAGGAGTGAGCGGTCAAGAAAATGGATGGATGGATGGATGGATGTAAATAAAGCAAATATATGGAATCAGATCTCTTATTTTAACATGTGATTTATTATATATGAACACACTGATACATTTCCAGCATTCACAACGTTGAAAATCATAATCCTTGTCCAGTAAAAATATACCTACTAGTAATAGCAACTCCCTTCTTTCTGAGGGTTATGCGGCCGAGGGTAACAATATGGCGTCCATGTTTTCAGTTGGCCAGACTCTACATACGGCTCTGTTTAAGATTATCTTACACTGACCCCTGTTGCCCAACTGCATTACTACAACATGAGACAAGATGTTTTGCACCCCATTTGGCCTGTTACGAGACGGTTTGACGACATTACATGAGAATGCGATACAAATACTGGCATCAAATTGGCAGAAACTATATAAAAATACATTTACCAATGGAGTGAGGAAAAGGTGTTCCAAGATAAATTGAGTGGTAACAGTACAGTACTTGTTAAGTGACAGTCAAGTAATCAAATAGAATGGTTCCTGATAGTCTGAAAAGAAATAAATGGGCGTGGTCAAGTAACTGGCGGGAAAAGCTGATTGGAAAGACTTCAGTTTATGTTTCACAGGCTTATTATCTTTTTCGTACCAAAACACGCTTGCTCTCAGTCATTTAAGACACAAAATGAGGAAAGAAATATGCATTGCTAATCACATAATGAAGGCTTTTCCACTATAGACAGACTATTAATACCATTAGTAATGCCTGTGTTTCCTGTGAAAACATCCGCATTGAGGTAGAAAAAGTATTTTCCATCTGCCATAACAGCTAATATGGGTTTAATGCAAATGTCTTGCACTTTAAACTCATGAGGATAATCTGTAAACCGTGCACAGTTTATAGCCTTGAGTCAAATCCCCTATTTAATAATGATCCACCTAAAAGGAGTAATAGTGGCGAGCAGGTCTGCCGCACAGTCCTGAGGTTCTGGGTTTGAATCTCAAAGCATGCCTTCCTGTGTGGAGTTTAAAAAAGGAATCCGAGTGTTAGCATGCTGGACTAGTGGCTAGTTTCAGGGCCCTTTGTAAAGTTTGCATGTTCTCGCCTCCTTGTGCAGGTTTTTTCAAACTTTCTTCCATATTTCAAAACATGCTTGTCAGGTTAATTGAACATTAAATTGTCCAATTTCCTATGTAAACAGGTGTTTGTTTGTTTCTTTTGTTTGTTTGTTTGTTTGTTTGTTTCTATGCGGTGGTAACCAGGGTGTGTGCGCCGAAAGTTAAGATATGCTCCAGCTCACTCATGACCCTAATGAGAACAAGCTGTATAGAGAATGAATGGATTATGGATGGACTGTGGACAGCACTATAGCCTATTCATGCTCGTACAATTTGACTGTTGATGTGCAGTGGTGCATTCATGCTTGTTCAATTGTTCAGATCAGTCTTTCCCTGCAGATAGTTGCTCTTTTAATAAGATTATTTCAAGTATATGTGGGAAGTTTCAGGAGAAAAGACTCCCAATATATCTTTGCTTGAATGCTCTCTATAAATCCAAATGTTAAACCATGAGAGGCAATTCGCGAAAGGAGCAAATTTAGGACAATGCAGCTGACTTGGCATTGTCTGTAAAGCCCCCAAAATGAGTTTTGTGATACGTGTGTTAATACCCTTTGAATTAAAGCTAAAACTCTACTCTTCAATCAAGATTTAATTTAAATTCCATTGTGCGAAATAATGATTGTATAACTAACTGCAGAATGTGATGGTGCCTATACAATTGACTTGTAGTAGGCTACCCTCTGCTGGTCACATACTATATACAGTAACTGTTTATTGCCGTGTGATGTTAGAGTTAGGCCCAAAAGTATTTGGAAAGTGACACAATGTTCATACCACCACATTGGATTTAAACAGAAACAACTGCAATGCAATTGAAGTGCAGACTTTAAGCTTTAATTCAAGAGGTTGATCAGAAATATATGTTTAAGCATGTAGATATTGTAGCTATTTTTATGCAAATGCTCCTTATTCCAGGGGCTCAAAAGTAATTGGACACGTAAACATAACGTAAAGTAAAATGGTACTCTTCAATATTTTGTGGAGAATCCGGCAATGACAGCCTGAAGCCTGGAACCAATGGACATCACCAAACGCTGTGTTTCCTCCTTTGTGATGCTTTGCTAGGCCTTTAGTGCAGATGTCTTCACTTGTTTTATCTTTGAACGTCTTTTGCCTCAAGTTTTGCCGTGAGCAAGTGAAATGCTTGCTTGATTGGTCAGAGATCGACTGATTAACTGGACCATTGAAGAATATTCCACTTCTTTGCTTTAAAAAACTCCTGGGTTGCTTTTGCAGTATGTTTTGGATCATTGACCATCTCTACTATGAAGCACCGACCAATCAACTTTGCTGCATTGGGCTGAATCCGAGCAGAAATTATATCCCTATACACTTCAGAATTCATTGGGCTGCTTCTGTCTTTTGCCATATCATCAAAAAACACAAGTGACCAAGTGCCATTGAAAGCCATGCATGCCCATGCCATCACACGAACACCACCACCATCATGTTTACAGAAGATGTGGTGTGCTTTGGATCATGAGCTGTTCCAATTCTTATCCAAACTTTCTTCTTCTCATCATTCTAGTACAGGTTGAGCTTATAGTCTCATCTGTCCAAAGAATGTTGTTCCAGACCTGGACTGACTTTGTCAGGTGTTTTTTTTTGGCAAAGTCAATTCTGGCCTTTCTTTTTTTGAGACTAACGGTTTGCACCTTGTGGTGAATCCTTTGTATTTACTCTCATGATGTCTTCTCTTTATGGTAGACTTACTTACTGATACACCTACTTCTTGGAGAGTGTTCTTCACTTGAGCGGATGTTGTGAATGGGTTTTTTTCTTCACCATGGAAAGGATTCTGTGATCATCCACCACTGTTGTCTTCCATGGATGTCCAGACCTTTCTGAGTTCACAAGCTCACCAGTGCGTTTTGTTTTTCTCACAATTTACCAAACTGTTGATTTGGCCACTCTTAACATTTCTGCTCTCTCTTTGATTGTTTTTTTTTTTGTTTTTTTTGTTTTTTTTGTCAGCCTCAGGATGGGCTGTTTCACTCCTATCGAGAGCACCTTTGACAGCATGTTGTGTGTTCACAGCAACAGCTTCCAAATGCAAACGCCACACATGGAATCAACTCCAGACCTTTTAACTGTGTATTTGTTGACAGGTTAATGAAGGAAGGGCCCATGTTTTTATCTTTTGCAGCCTTCTGAGTCAATTGTCCAATTACTTTTGGTCCCCTGAAAAAGAGACTGCTACATTTTAAAGAGCTGTAATTCCTAAATCCCTGCTCCAATTTGGATGTCAATACTCTCAAATTAAATCAGAGAGTCTGCACTTTAATTTGATATTGATTATATGATTGTATCCTGGATATGTTTTTGTCAACAGCTAACATAACAAAACTTGTCTCACTGTCCAAATACTTTTGGGCCTAACTGTATATACTTTTTTTTTTTTTTTTAACCCAGATTATCTGTTTATTGTTTTTGGTAGTATTTTGATTGATTACAGTCACACTGCTGAATTCCATTATTCATTTTTTTTATGTACCACCTTTTAAAAAAAAAAAAATCACTCAGTAGCAGGCTACCATTACGACTAAATACAAATTTTAAAAAATAAATACAAAGAAAACACAAACTTCCTTTCATACAAATCAATTAACCGGAAAAGTAATGTTGAAGCACCAGGGATATTATTGCCTTTCCTTTATATTCTCCTTCTATACAGTCCTATGAATCACATATAATTACAACAAAACAAAAACGGATAAATACTACATTCAGCATTATAATTCCTAAATGTTTTACATTTTATCACTGACACAATAAGCATTTATTATTTTACATTTTAAATTTGTCTTAAACCCCAACAGAAAAGTACACAGCTTCAACGCATCATTAAGTCCATTCCACAATTTCACACCAAAAACTGAAATACATCTATATGTATATGTTCTGAGGACTCCGGTTCGAGTCCAGGCTCCGGCCTTCCTGGGTGGAGTTTGCATGTTCTCCCCGTGCCCGCGTGGGTCTTCTCCGGGTACTCCGGTCTCCTCCCACATTCCAAAGACATGCATGGCAGGTTAATTGGGTGCTCCGAATTGTCCCTAGATTTGCTTGTGAGTGTGGATGGTTGTTTGTCTCTGTGTGCCCTGCGATTGGCTGGCAACCAGTCCTGGGTGTCCCCCGCCTACTGCCCAGAGCCAGCTGAGATAGGCTCCAGCACCCCCCATGACCCTTGTGAGGAAGAAGCGGTCAAGCAAATGGATGGATGGATAAATAAATAAATAATAAATAACCACACTCAATTACCACCAATGTGTGGATGGACAGACTTGTTTCGTCTTTCTGTTGGACTATGATTTAAAATGGTTGATTTTGCCCACTACTGTAGCCTATTTGTGTTGTCTCATTATGTCAGGTTGCCTTATTATTAATTTTACCTGGTCTAATCTAATATTTTTGCCCAACCCCTCCCAGTGTCAGCCAATCAGCCCCTTTCTTGACCTTGCCCCACCAGCTGTGGCTCCTCATCTGTCGTTCTGAATGTATTTAGATCTTCAGTTTAAACTCCTGAGTCACCGTTGCGTCTGTTCTGATTTGCATCCTATTCTTTTGTTGTTTATTCATGTCATAAACGCCCATGAACTGACACTGCAGAAAAGACACAGTCTGCTGGTGAAATGTGTGTGTCATGTGCCTACACTGCTCAGACCCACACCGTCCATGCCCCTCCCTCTCCGGCTGCCAGCATCGCTGTTGACCGGCGGCGACGCTGTCATCAAACGAAAGAATAAAATCCGGTTGCAGCACGCGTGCAGGCCTGGATGTCATTCATATTTGGATTTGTAAGTACGCGTGAGTGCATGCCAACGAGTTGTTGACTGTGTGCGGCACGTCAGCGCGTATAGGACGTCGCTCGGCTTCCAAGGACATTGGCGATGTGCACGTCTGACGACGACTGCACGGTGCAAGAGGGAGCGAGCGTGCACACCCCGCTCGTGTGATCGCGGCTTCGTCGAGTTTCATTGACGGTTACCAGCGCCCGTTTCGACGATGCCACGTCACGAGATGATCGCGCCAGGCAGATGCTGTGCTGCACTAGCACGGCCATAGATCGGGCTCTTTTGCTTCCCTCTCTCGCTTTAGCGCCTCTTCCGTTTTTTATTTCTTTTTATTTATTTCTTTTTATTTTTTTATGGTGTGCATACGATGATACCCGCCAGCGCCGCATCAATGTTACCGTCTGCAGAAGCTGCCAAACTGTACCAGACCAATTACGTCCGAAACTCCCGCGTCATCGGACTCCTGTGGGCCATATTCACCATCCTGTTCGGCATCGTGAATGTGACCATCTTCTCGCAGCCCTATTGGATCGGCGATGGCGTGGACACGCCGCAGGCCGGCTACTTCGGCCTTTTTCACTACTGCATCGGAGACGGGGTCTCCAGAGAGCTGGCCTGCCAGGGCAGCTTCACCGAGTTCTCCGCCATCCCGTCCAGAGCCTTCAAGGCCGCCTCCTTCTTCATCGGGATGTCCATGATGCTGGTGGTCACATGCATCGGATGCTTCTCGCTCTTCTTCCTCCTCAGCACCTCCACCGTGTATAAAATCTGTGGCTGGATGCAGGCTGCTGCAGGTAAGCCACAAAAAGACAGTGAACATGTTCCATAGGACACACATGTGGCTCCAACACTATTATAGACAGATAATTATTGGCGCGAAGGTTACAAGTTCCATGTCAAACACAATAGGATACATACAATACATATTTGGTGTACTATTGTAAGTCATCAATATGTCATTCATTTGTTAATAGTAGTATTCTACTAAACACTTTGCAGCAACATAATTAGACTATTCATTATTTATTTACCAATACCACCACACATGTGCTTTTTTTCCCTTGTTTGGATTCGCTTTAAATGTATTGTATTTCCTATTCAGTGCTGCTCTTTATTGTTTTGACTCTTTGTTGGCTGTACTCTATCTATCTATCTATCTATCTATCTATCTATCTATCTATCTATCTATCTATCTATCTATCTATCTATCTATCTATCTATCTATCTATCTATCTATCTATCTATCTATCAACTGCACCAACCGCTGAATTAACTTGCACATCCATTATATTTTGATTGACTTATTTTATATATATTAATATTATTTACTTAAAAATCGAAACTGACAGCACCATGGGTTTACTGTGTGCTCTCTGGGTTCCCATAAATTCCATAAACACACACGTTAGGTTAAATAAAGGCTCTTAATTGTCAATAAATGTGACCGTGAGTCTGAAGGGTTGCTTGTCAGTTTGTGCCCAGTGATTAGCTGGAGACTAGTCCAGGGTTTACGCTGCTTTTCATGCAAGCGTTAAAAAAAAAGTTAACCTTTGTTTATGCAGTAGTAAAAGAGGGAAAACCCTTAAATAGCAAGAGACAACACATCATCACAAAGAATTGAGTTTTCCTAGTCTAAATTTTCGGACCTGTCTTCTCTTAATGCTAGTTCATGAGGCTGCTTCTTCACAGGATAAAGAAAGATGTGCAAAACTGAGATCTCATGGATTTCTTGATGTGCAGTGACAACGTGTCTAAGTGACAATACATTGTACCGATAAGGATGCAAAAATAGCCAGATAACAATACACTCCAGCTATACAATTCTGTCTGTCTCACAGTCATTGTCATAACTTTGTACGTGAGCACTTGGACTCCTTTCCATGTGACTGGTGCACTGATTAGATAAATGAATTGTCAGTGGGAGCTGCCAAGACTGACAAACGCTGTCCAGAGTGTCTCTCCGAGCTGCGCTTGCAATGACACGCTGTCTGGAGGCGTTTTAGTACCTTTATACCTCATATAGCAGCTGCAGTGACATATGGATGTCGGCTCACATTGTTTGTTTCCCCAAGTAGCCTATCCTGATATATCCTGTAGTTTCTCAAACATTACTTACAATAAAAGACATGATCATCAGTAAAGTTCCAATGAGAATTATAATTATGTCATTGTATAAAGCCAAGGTCTATTACACCAAGGGTAAAATTTGACTCTTGCATGTAGGACTCATTTGTTTCCAAATGACTGAGGGTTAAGTCATGTTTTTGTTTTTTCCTCAATGCCATTGAGGGTTTTCTCCCATTAAAAAAAAGAAAAGAAAAAAAAAGCCATTTCCAGAGTGCAGATGGAAACAGTCAGATTCCAATGCTCTCACTTTGCTGTAGGTGTGATTGTTCATGTGTTGATATCGCCATTGTCACCATATAATGCCATCCATGCAGTTTGAGTGTTGTCTGAGGTATTGAGGTTGCCAGCCTGAGGTCGTATTATGTGGAACAGATCCAGCTCCGTGTGGTGTGATGGTCTGAATTAATGCATTAAGGCCGTTTTAATGAGCAGGCCACTGCTGCAGTGAAGAGATGAAAGAGAAAGCAGAGAGGAGAAAGTCTGACCATGACAAGCTGCTGATGTCTAATGAGCGAGCCTGACTGCTTAGCACTGTCGAGTGGCATTACTCTTAGATGAAGCTTAAACTTCCACTGCCTTCACTTAGCTACTATGTGGAAGACTGATGGGACACTTACCACTGGTGGAGGCTTTGATAAAATATACAATTTAACTTAAAAGTGCTATATAAATAAAGATGACTTGACTTGACTTGATTTGACTTGAGTGTGATGTGCAGAAGTCTTTCGCCAACGGTTGCTTTGTTGTTTTAATTACCTTTGTCATAGTTTTTCTTTTGAATCAGCAGACCAGTAACTATGATGGTCTAAGAACAGTACATCTGGAAAGTTTTCAAACACCTTTATTTTGTCCACATTTTGTTACATCGGTTGAATTAGACCAGAACATTTTATAAATGCATATAGGAAAAGGATTTATGGTCATCCATCCCTCCATTTTCTTTACCGCTTCTTCCTCACAAGGGCCGCGGGGGGTGCTGGAGCCTATCTCAGCTGGCTTTGGGCAGTAGGCGGGGGACACCCTGGACTGGTTGCCAGCCAATCGCAGGGCACACAAAGACAAACAACCATCCATACGCACAAGCACACCTAGGGACAATTCGGAGCGCCCAATTAACCTGCCATGCATGTCTTTGGAATGTGGGAGGAGACCGGAGTACCCGGAGAAGACCCACACGGGCACGGGGAGAACATGCAAACTCCACCCAGGTAGGCCGGAGCCTGGACTGGAAACTTGCGTCCTCAGTACTGGGATTCGGACGTGCTAACCAGTCAGCCACCGTGCCGCGGATTTATGGTCAGGTTGATCTTTTTGAACAAAATTCCAAAATGTAATTGGTGCATATACAACACCGCTCATCACCAAAAGAACACCTACCTATAAACAAGCATGGTGGTGCGAGCATTATGCTCTGGGGCCTTCATTAAGGGTGGAGGAAATTATAGCGTTCCAAATGCCAGTTAGTCTTAGCACAAAACCTTCAAGGCTTCTGCTTGAAATTTAAAAAGGAAGGAAGAAAGGAAGGAAGAAAGGAAAGAAAATGTCACCAAAAGCATACTAGAACAGTTGAACTTTAAGTTTTTATCTGAAGCACTTTAAATCATAGCAGTTTGCTGACTCCCATTGAACACGAGTTTGGATGTGATTGGTTAACTCTGAACACAGCCACATCCCTATTATAAGAAGGTGTGCACACTTATGCAACCCCCTATATCATTTATTTTTGCTTCACCCTCTCAAAGATTTTAAAAAATATATTTTCATTTGAGTTGTACAGATTATAGATGACAGTGATGGTGGGTTCTTGCTCTTATTTAAAAATAAATAAATAGACCACAAAAACATTGCATTTGAATGTGTAGACCTTTTTTCATATCCACGGTACATGCAACTTCTTAAATTTTTATTTGTAATACATTTGAAGATTTCTATAAAACCTTTTTTGTTTTGAATTAATATATATATATATATATATATATATATATATATATATATATATATATATATATATATGCAGTTGATTGATTGATTGAAATATTTAAACACACATCGAAAAATCAGCTGCAGTTAAGCACGTTTTACAGATATTATTATTTGTGTGTGTGTTTTTTATAGATTCAGATGTAAAAAGCATTACAGATATAGGGTCATGCATTAAAGTGGCCAAGTTGTGGAGGGGCAACTCCTGAAACTGTCTTCAAATATTCCTATTAGTAATGCTCAGATAAAAATGTTGAATGATTAATCTAAACGCAGACCACCAAGAAACACCTGAACTTTCTGTGTGCGTGTGTGCTGAGTGCTCCTGTGTCCATTTGATGGACTACGGTCTTTGCCTCTGTGCAGCTATTTCTGTCCATGCATCAAAGCCTTCTTACCTGATCTCCTCCTGTTACTTTTATATAATGTCACCCATCTGTGCATCAATCGCACTCATTTTGACCTTGTACAATATCTTTTTGCAATCCAGTGACCCCTCTTTCCTTGTAAAAAACAAACAAACAAACAAACAAAAAATCTGTCTTTGTTGCTTTCAGGAGAACAAAATGTGCTTTCCATTCTTTATCGGTTATCAGTCTCCTTGACTACTAAAAAATAGGTATCGGTTATCAGTAGGCAGTGCGAAGCACTTTGATAAGATAAGAACATTTATTGTCATTGTAAAATACAACAAAATTCTGTTTTGTTGCATCTCTCAATAGCAGCAGCAAGTCACATTAAAATACACAATTAAAACCAAAAAATAGTAATAATAAAGTAAGTAAATAAATAAATGAGTTGTGTACCTTAACAGGAGGAAAAGGCCTTATACTTTGTGTTTTACACTATGCAGTAGGACACCGTTTTAAATAGGAAGTCCATTTTGCCATTGAATGGACAGTCACAAGGAAACTGCCTCTAAAAAATAAGTAATTTTACAGTAAAAATGGACGTAAGGGACACATTTTAACTGTTTAACTGTTTGCAGTGTAAATGACAGTCCAAGGTACTCAAGTTACCACGGTGTGGTAGGCCTCTACATACCATACTGTACATACTTGATGAGCTGCCTTTAGCCACTATGGTCCTCACCTATGGAATGGCATGCCAGAGAGCATCAGGTCTGCAGAGAATATTTATGTTTTTAAGAGGAGGCTTAAGACTTACTTTTTTAGTTTGGCATTTGATTGACCTTTTTTTTATTTTTATTTTATTTTATTTTATTTATTATTATTTTTATTTTTTATCCCCTTTTATTTATTTAATTTTAAATCTATATTGTCTTGTAGCTTTGTTTTTATTTATTTATTTTTTCTATCGTGTTTAACCGTTTTCTTTTAGTGTTTAAATGTTTTTATTTGGTAGTTATAAAATTTTTAGCTCCAGTGTTTTCTCATGGGGGAGCCTCCACAGTGAGAGGGATGCTTGGTCTTCATCCATCTCACTGTGGATGAACTCCTCCTGGGTGCCTTTCCTTACAGGGTACATCTGTGCCCCGCCATGTTGTGGTTTTCATGTGTTTGTTGGGTTTTGGGTGTGTCTGTGGGTACGATCATGGGGATGGGGGGGCTTTTTCTTTCTTTTATTTTATTGCATTATGGATGTCCAGCACTTTGAGTTGCATTTTAAATGTATGAAAGGTGCTATATAAATAAAGTTGATTGATTGATTGATTGATAAAAGACTATTTTTCTGAAGCTTTCTGAAAATTATATTGGCAGGCTGTCAAGTCGTGTTTCGCCAGTCGGAAGCATGAAAAAAAACCATACTGCAGCTGCATGAGTAATACTATGTTTTTTTTGAAGTAGCAATACATTTGCTGTATTTATGTGTTATAAATATCCTCATATGGTCCGCAGGTTTAAGGTCAGTCGATCTCATATTGTAGGCCGATTGCTTAAAAAAGTAGACAAGCTTAAAAAAAAAAAAAAAACCTTGTTTAGCAACTGTCCTTAATTAATAGTGAATTTGTTCGCACTCATTTGTAATGTATGCAAAAGCACAAATAATTTTTTTGTACAATTTTTATGACTAAACACAATTTCTCTTCATAACATTATGTGGCCCTTGTGTCCTTCTGATTTTCTGTATGTGGCCCTCAAATGAAAAAGTTTGGACACCCCTGCTGTAAGGGATTTAAAATATGTAGTGTTATGGCTTCATTATAATACTGTAGGATTAAGATTGTCATAAAGCTCACTGAGCTTTTTCCCTAACAAGCAATTTAAGGGCCTCTCTGTTTCCCCGATCGCTACACAAACACTGAAAAGGACATTTTTGAAAATATTCACCTGAGCTGCACTTTTTTGAAAGCTTAGTACTCTGCCATCCTGAACTCACTTTATATGCACAGTGGCTCCTCTCTTCACATGCTTCGAAGTAGCCTGCATTAAGGGGAGTGGAAGAGAGAGAGAGGGGGAGAGATGTTGACGAAAAAAAAAGTGCGATAATGTTTGATGACATGTTGACTGTTGAAGGCTACCGAATGAATAATACTGAGCTCTCAAAAATAAAAAAAGACAACATTGAATGTCAAAAGGATTAACACATAATGGGTGCTCTTCAATTTTGGCGGGCAAAATATGTTGATAAAAAGTCTTTCTAGTGAAGTGATTAATTGTGATTAATCAAAATTATAAGATGTGATTGATCGTTTGACAGCTCTAGTGTGCGTGCGCGTGTGTGCGTGTATCGTGTGTGTCTTCCAAAATACCCAAATTTATATATGGACATGTTATCAGTTACCAGCTGAAGTACATTCAAATGAATTAAGTGATGACAAAGAAAAAACACTTATCTGTCTTTTAAAGCGGAAGTGGTCCCGATAATAACTGCCGTCTTGGCCCTTATCCACTCTCCAGATGTAATGCTGCAAATGAATACTTTCATTCCCAATCAAGCCTGTGAAAGCATTTGTAGTGCTTCATTGGAAAAATGTCTGGTTGTGTTGTGTATGTTTCTCATAATGCTGCATTCAACCCATTTGGAAGACAGAGGCGAGCAGACCTGCTGTTGCATCCTAATTGTACTAAAGATCGTTACAGCGACGATTAGTATATTGATCAATTGTGTGTCTATTAAAATGCATGAGTGGACCTATGCAGGCTTCTGTCTATAATTGCATTGACTCTGATGTTGTTCAAGTAGGACACTTCATTAGATACATCCACACCTTTACAGGTTATTGTGATCCAATACAATAGCTGTTGTCTGACACCGTCAGAGAGGACTTTATTCATTTTTTTGGGAGAACAACCTGGGTACATAAACGCATGCACGAAGCAGTGCTTTATGAAGCCTTAGCAACATGTTGACCTATAGTTACCTTCTTCCAGTATGATGCAGTGCAGTTCTACATCCATTTGAAGTACAAAGTTGGGTGCGATTTCAGGATCAGGGGTTCAGGGTTGCTAAGCTCTTAGGAAAGATAATTTAATTGTTTTGTACAATTGAACACACTTTCATTCCCACATGAGGCAACCTGCTCATACCACTTGACAGAAAGCCAATGTCACCTTGGGGGCTTTTTTTTATCTATTTGGTTGTCATGATAGAATCGACACAAGCAGTCAATAAGTTGTGGCTGATGCAGTTTCACATGAGAGTAGATGGTGTTGTTTTTCATACAGTGCATCAAGTCGGATACCCACTGGGGCAGATTTATGTAATGCACAAACTGTCTGTTACCATTAGAATGTGATGCATTGGGATTTTCATTCTTCACAAGCACTCAGTGTACTCTGCCATAGGGAAATGAGAGAGTGAACTCTTAAACCCTCAGAGGTAAAACAAACCACCAAGTTTGATATTTTTGCATATTCAGGCCTTTTACTTTTAGTCCATATAGCGTTACACAATAATATGGTTTAGGGGGAAATTCTGCTGCAGTGCAAGTCATCAGCATGTAGAAGATGTGCGTGCAGCGCGTATATGCTACGCCCGGTGCAGCAGGATTAAGTATGAAAACAAGTATAAGGGAGATTTTGGAAATGAGAGGAAAATGAATCCCCTGCAGAGACACTCACTCACTCACTCACCCTAAATAGTCCTCTCTTAACAAAGAACATTCTTTGAGCGAGAGACCATTGCTGGCTGCCACCTGCCACGGCATGGATCATGCGCGAATGCATACACTTATAAAGCTATATCAGCTAACGTTACTACTGTTTACTTTTTAGATTCAAACCAAGGTCATTAGATTTGAAAGCTGGCTGCATTCTGAATGAAACGGCCTAATCATAAATGAAGCTCTAGCCAAGAGTACAGGTGCTGGATTGAAGCTCGACAACAAAGCGATCTCTAGTGCTCAGGTTGTCCTTTATACTAAAAATAACAATAACACTGTGTCAATCTGAGCCAAATTAATGAGTGGAAAAACAACACGTCATATAAATGGTGAGGATTGTCACTATCAGTAGATACCGGATATGAAGTACCTTCCATACTTTGTTTTTCCACAGAGAAAATAAAGCATTTTTACTTTTAATGGAACTAAGATCTTTTTCATGATCAAACATGTACGTAATTTAAAATAAAATGTCATTTTAATTTTGACAAAGTAAATAGTTGACTAAAAGTGAGCAGGCTATTTCATTTCCTCTTTTTGTTTGCCTTCAAATGTCGAGTATTTAAAAGGGAAGTCAACCCAAAAATGTTCTTTACAATATGATTCATCTCCACTAGTCTGAACACACGGTTTTCTGATTAATGATGTGTTTGTGGAATTGTGAGTTGAGCACCAAAATCCACCTGTTTTTAGCCATCTCGAGGCGGCCATCTTGTCACGAGCTGTCGACTGAAAATGGCATCACAGTCGCTCAGGTAACGGCCAATTACAGCTCAGCTTGACGTCACATGACCAAACTCATTGATTGGTCGTTTACTGAGCCTGAGTGACTGTGATGTCATTTTCAGTTGAAAGCAAGTAACAAAATAGCCTTAACATGAGATGCATAAAAATGGGGTGTATTTTGCTGCCTCAAAAATCTGCACACTGCCCCCAAAATAAAGTGGAAGTTACATATTGCACTCACAGCAGCGGAACTCTAAGTGACCCAGCAAAATGTTGTCTGTGTGTCATCGGCACAGAGACACAAACTCAGGTAAACACGTGCTGACTCACCAAAAACACATACAACACGCATTTTTCGCGGCACCTGCGTCATAGCAGCGCATACACAATATAAGGGTTGGTCAACGGTGAACTGTACTGCAGTAAGTGCAGTGTGAAAACACCACAAAAAGGGGGCTTAGGACTGGTCTCAGACTAATAAGCTAGTTTTCACAGTCTGTGTGCAATGGCTCCTTCACAAGGGTTAGGGTAGTTTCCAATGGGAACACATCAGTGTTAGAAAAACTCACATCATCCGTAGAATGAAATAAAAATAATGGGAGAGACAGACAGTGGAATAATCTGTATTTACAAGCAGTAACTAATTTAGGTTCAGTTTTTCTTGTCCACTGTCCAAATGTTCATATCTGGTTTCTTCTACAGAGTATATCAGTCAATGTAAGTTAACAATGTCACAAAATTTTATGGCATTTGTGAGATCATAACAGACTGAATTCATTGCAAATGGCAGCCCAAGCACTCCTCTTATGTTCAGTAGCAGCAGGGTGGCATTTACTTTTAATAACATCATGGTTTCCCACAACTTGTTTCTTGAGGTTTTTTGTTTATTTTGTCATACTCTTTAAAGTTTTTGAACAAGTTCTTTTTCTTTCAGCCATGGAATTTCAGCATCTCAACAATAAATATTCTCAGATTTTTGTAGCCTGAGTAGTGAAAGAAGTTGTTTGTGTGGGTGTTTTTTTTTTTTTTTTTTTCATATATAATAAATGTGCAAATATCTGCTTTCACTTTGGAAAACAATGATCAATATTTTGCCAATTTTCTGACACATTACAGACCAAAGCAGTAATTGAATCATAATTAATTTGCATTTGTGGATTTTATGCACTGCAAATTATGAATAATCTCCTGTTCTTGAATCAAGGGATTTAAATTAAAACACTAATCAACAGATAAACGATATTTGTTAGTTGCAGCTCTGCTATCATAATTGTTTAAGCTGGATTCTATTATTCTATTTAAACATATTTAGAAGTGCCTTGTGGTAGACTACTTACCGCTATTTTCTGCCATGTATAGACACATATAACACATAATTGATTTAGGTCACTGATTGTGTTATGGTACATTTCCCTGACAGCATGGTTCAGTTCCTACTTAATGATGGTGTGAATGTTAGTGTTAATGGCTGTCTATGTGCCAGATGACTGACTGGCGACTATCCAGGGCAGGGATCGAGAATAACTTCTTTTCCGAGTAGGACAGAACGTGAAAATTTGATCCCTCATTTTTCCCTTCATGACTGATAAATGGGCTGAACTGTGGAGACGAAGTTTGTCAGCAACAAAAAAGATTTATTTATTTGGTTATTTATTTATTTATTTATTTATCGAATTAGCAAATTTGCTGGACGCACAGGCACGAGAAGATGAAAAATTTCCTAGCACAGTCACACATTTTAGGACCATTTAGAGGCAGTCTGGAGTCCTGCAGGGTGCAGGATCCAGTGACCCACGTCTTTGAGGGTGTCGTGGATGGATGGATGGATGGATGGATGGATGGATGGATGGATGGATGGATGGATGGATGGATTTCCACAATATATCAAGAGTGTGTAATAACCAAAAGCTATCTTACTGATGATTAGGAAAATGAATGTAACAAGTTGCAGTATGTCACATTTTCACATAAGCATTGTGCTCTTATCGTTGTAACTCCAAAATTAGTAGAATATTACTATCAACTCTTGTACTAACACAGTATTATGAGGTGTCTCGAGATAGGCCGATATGTTTTTTTCATGGTTGATACCAATACCGGTTATTAGTAGTCAAGAAGGCTGACATTTGGAACTGATATTCACTTTCTCGTACGTTCTTTCCTGAAAGTGAGGAAGGAAATTAGTCCCCTCGTGATGATTACTCCAGTAGGACGACCACTTTAAATGATATTTTCGCTGTACCATTCCTGGAGTGCGCCAGAGGACCAAAACAAAAAATACACACTCTTTACTTTGTTGAAATGTTTGTAAGCATATGTTTATTGAACACATTTTCAGCTTTGCAAAATGATGAAGTTTACTTTTAAAATCTTATACAACAGATGTCATTGCTTTCAAATTAGGATCAAGTTTTATTTCTATGCCATTGATTGTAGAGTAAACAGCATAATAATTTTAGCTCTTAACAAGATCAGCGATTCTCTACTGCAATAGTGTGCCATGATAAATCATCAACTATGCTGATTATTGGTAATTTGCAAAAATAATATATAGTATCTTTGTTGGTCTAGAGCGATGCCAGTTATGTATAGTGACAGGCAAAATAACAAAATGGTCTTCTACTCAATAGCAGAAGGTGCACTTAACAAACGATATATATCATGAGTTGCCATTTATACAACAGAATAATAGGCTTGTTTTTAACGAAACAACAGATTTCACAAATAAGTAAGACCATTCATCTTTTTTTTTTATTATGTAGTTGTAATATGTATTCTTTTTTGACATTTACTTTTGGTGTGTTGTGAGATTTTGTGAATGTAATATAAAATATGTGCTTTTGCTCTACAGTACAAAGGTTTGGAAAAACAGCTGAAGGTGATCTGAGGTCATCATTCTACGATTGATACATATTGTTGCTGTAAATCATAGTATTAATGGAATAATTCACATTTCTGTGGCTGTTTTGCATTAGTTGAAGCCGAACTGCCGGACCTGTCAGTATTGACACAAAATGTAAAAGATGCTTTTGATCCCCATTGCCCTTGCCTGTGTTTATCCTCAGTGGAGGTCTGCAACCTCTTTCTGGACGCGTTATGTAAGCTTTGGCTCTCTCCTTCTGTGAGATGGATGTGCTTGACTCCCACCCAACACCCTCCCCACACATTCCCCCACCACCGTCACCTCTGCAGTCGCACCAATGTGCAATCATTTCTTGTTAGTAGACGGATTAGGTAAGGTTGTTTGGATAATTAATACATAAATAAGTAAATAAATACTGCAATAATGGAACCACTAATTGCCAGATGCATTGTGGTGTTTGGTTTATACAGGGGAGGTGGCTGAGAGACATTTCATGACTTATTCATTGATTAAATAACTGTCGTATTTAACAATTACATTTGTATATGTGTAGGTGGCAAAAAGACATTAAATCATTCGGCCTCTGCATTCCTTTTCCCTGCTCTGTTAGATGCATTTTTTTTTTTTTTTTTTTTGGTCACCTGATGAGTCACTCAAGAAGTATAATCACAACATTTCGAGCCTCCGTCATCATTCCAGCCCTTGTAACTTGTAACTTGTTCCTTTAATAAGTGTTAAACAATCACAACTACTGCACTAAATGGACAAATGAACTCTATTTTGATCAATCTCGTTACATTGATCTGCGGGTGTCGCACGCCTGTAACAAGGCTATATAGATCATATCACATGTAAACAGGTGACAGATCTTCAATTGATAGGACAAAAATGTGTCTGACTGGTCCGGTTAAAGATAATTTTCTTTGACTATGCAATCAATATAAAACTACGTGTTGACACACTTGAAGTCTCCACTTAGTCCCCCTTTTATATGGGTGCAATTAAAGCATATCATGGTGCCACGCCATCTATTTGGCACTTTGTGCGCTCTTCCTTGGAGCCAGATAAGAGTCTTAAAGTCTTAACTGTCCAGTGTGAAGAGCAGCCCACACTTCATTAGTGCTTGGGCTGGTCATGGGAAAGATTGGATTGATCTGTCTTGTTCTATGCACTCATTATATGGGTGTTGAAAAGAGAGGGGGTTTGTTACACCCACAGCCCACGTGCAACTACTATGACCTCCACTACAACTAAATTCATGAGAACTTTTCTCGATATGCAAAAAAACCTATGGAAAAAAAAATACTAAAGTAATATTTCTCTTTATAATTACATAATTCATTCGTTATAAAAGCTCACTATTCATCTTACTAATAATAAAAAAATGCTATCACATCTACGTATTTTTTTTTTTCAATATAATTGTAGGTCTAGTAATCACTAACTGTATTACACAGGCTCGCCACACCTTCTGTGAGTTCTGGTCCGGTGTTGGACGAGAGGAAAATAGTCCAGCAAGTTGGCCACCCCCAACAACATGAAAAATCAAAAACTATTTTCCTTTCCACCTTTTAACAGAAACTTAGAAATACCAACAAAAAGAAGAAGAAGCTAAAATAACTATAATCCATAATTGCTTGATGTATTAGGTTTAGCATTTTCAAAAAGGTCGGAGAATGTCAAAGTGGCTGAAACCTGTCTAAAATCAGCATTGTTATCTGCCGATCCACGTTGCAGCTGATGTTTAGATTCAACTTCTGCACACAAAATTCAAAAATAGTGACCAGCTTTAGCTTTTCGGCTCCTGTTAAATCCAATCAAAAAGGGTTCAAAAAGTTGGAACACACTGGTATGAGCAATCTGCAAAGTGCTGTTGTAGTCACTGACACAATTTTGTCACGTGTTTGTATTTGCACATGTATGCGCAAAAAAATTGATATTTGCTTTCCTTAGTCACGAAAGCAGATGGACTGAGTCTCGCCAAATCCCATCCTGAAACTGCACTACAGTGCTAACAAATGATGCTCAGAGTTCACAAGTCAATGGGATTTTTTTTTTTTTCGCTATCAATGGGATTTGCTATTCCCTTTGTGCAAATGAGCCAATGTGCTGCTGTCAAATCTGCAGTACCATCTGCCGGTCTGCTGTCAAACTCTCGTGCGGCGCCGTTTGAGCGTCATCTGCCCTACCTACAGCATATTACATAAGCTGCTGTTAGCTTTACTAGAATTTCCCGCAACCTCGCTTTCCACTCGCATGATCCCACTGTTTGCGGGATGGCAGCAAGTCAGGGGAGGTGTGTGTGCTCGCGGCAGACGTGAAGAAAAGCTTTAAATAGCGATGCCAAAGGCGGCTCCGGCATATGGTGGCCAGTGCTCTTGATGGTTGCGTGGTGCTCGCCAGCGGCTGCATGCAGACAGACAGATAGACAGAGAGTCGGACAGGGTTGGAGAATGTCACCCCTGCACGCGTGTGCTCAGGCCCTCACCACCGAGCCCACCTCTCTCCCCCGCTTGCTAAGCTGTCTCTCCTCCCTGTCCCTGTCCTCAAGATGAGAAAGTGCGAAGGGTAGCATGAGGCCATCAGCTCCCTTCTGCTATGACTGATCATGCTCTTTATTCTGTCAGCTGTAACACTACTGCTGATGCTGAGCACGAGGAGCATTTGATAGGCACAATGCGAGATTCTAGATATGGAAAATAACACGTTCCTGTATTAGATTAGCACATATGCCTCAACTGAAGTTTTGGATTGCGGCCTAAAACCCAATTCACACTGGCTGCGGAACGGACGCGTTTGCCGCAAGGATAGAACGCATTCAACTCTACGTGTCAATTTACACCAGCTGCGGTGCGGTGCGTCTGCAGTGCGTAACGACTGCAGCGATGCAGAAGGTTTCCGCAAGCGTTCTATTTCTTCCGGATGCTGCATGCGGAATTTTGGGAAGTTGAAGAAATTACACGAGCCGAACAGGAAATTGGGCATCTCGCATCAAGGTAAAGGTGGTATAATTCAAAATAAAATCGTTTGCAAACTTGTTTTTTTGGGAGGGTAGCTAGCTAGCTACATAGCATGACATGAGTCAGACATTTAAGACAAAAAAAATGAGCTCAGAATAAATTAAACATGACAAAATAACACTATTTAAACACAAAACGTACTTAGAACAGCCATGGTAGAAGTCCCAGAAATAAAGTCCAAAAAGCATATCGAGGCAAGTGTGGCTATTGTTTACAAATAGGACTCTATATACACGGTTGTCATTGGGTGAACTCAACTCTCCAGCGTGAACCCCACGTGATCTCGTGGTCTGTCGGGAGTAGATTGCCGGACACGCAACACACGCGGTGTGAATTGCAGTCCTTGCGGAAGCCGTGCGGAAGCCGTACAGAAAACGCAACGCGTCCTTTCCGCAGCCAGTGTGAATTGAGCTTTACAGTGTGGAGTTGGCATGTTCTTCATGAGTTTGCGTGTGTTTTTGCCAAAACCTAACATTGGCTCGGTTACTTTTAAACCCAATGCTGGCTTAGGGAAGTCAACCCAAGCATTTTTTTTTTCACAATAATATGCTCTATGCAGCCACACAAGTCTAAACACAGTATTCGTATTAATGCCGCATTTGTGGAATATGAATTAAGTGGCAAAATCCACCTGAATTTATCCATCACAGGGGGCGGCCATTTTGTCACTGTCGATTGAAAATGGCGTTTTGTTGCTCACGTAATGACCAATCACAGCTCACCTAGTTTGGTCATGTGACGTTCACAAGCTGAGCCATGATTGGTTGTTACCTGATCAACAGTGATGTCATTTTCAGTTAACAAGTGACAAAATGGCCGCCCCTTGAGATGGGTAAAAACGGGTGGATTTTGCTGTATAAAATGTATTGAGCCATCCATTGCGTTGAAGCGCTGTGAATTTAGACTTTGTTATGTAAGAGGATTCTGCACTTCTGGAATGAGCGTGCTGCTGTGATTGTGGATGAGTTGACTCCAGGCTTAAATTTTTATTTAAAAAAAGTGTTTGACTGCATAAAGGGTGCTTGTGCTTCTGCTCTTGCCACTTGTCTGCATCTGGAGTCACAGGAGGCCACCATGCAGACACCAGATGAGCACAGTATGTAGAGCACATTCTATGACTCGCCATGATATTTTACTGCTCTCTTTTCCACTTTGTCCCCTGATGCTATCACTGCATGACAGACTACTTTTCTTCTTCCTCTGCCTCTGCTCGATCCTTTTGGGTCATGTAAAATTCATGATGGCACTGAAGGCATGCAGCAGCCACCCAGATGGATATGCTCCAGCTCTTGTTACTACTCTAGTAAAAATAACATGAGGCTGAAAGAAATATAGGATTGACTCACTTCTTTTTTGGTGTGAATACATATATCCTACACACACCATGCAGTCACATAATGTCCTAGCGTGCAATCTAATAAGATACAGTACAAACACTCAAAAAAAAAAAAAAAATATGGTACCTATGAGGATAACAATGCTGATTGATACTGTCAACTGAGTACATTGATAATGAGTTAGTAAATTGACTTTTTAACCTCTTGTATACAAAAAGTTAGGTTTCGGGTACCTGCCCACCCGAAAAATGTGAAATTAACCGAGTAAATATTTGGACATTTCTGAAAATATTCACTGCTGGGTAGGGCTGAGCAATTTATCAAATGGGTATAAAACGTAATCTCAAATAATCTGATTTTGTAATCTTCAAAGCTTCTTTTAAAGCACTCGTATTGGCCCCCAAGCTCACCAATCAAAAGCGGCAAGCTACTCGTGGACAGGTCAGGTCACACTAACCAATCAGTATAATCAATAGCATGAATACTTAATTCTATAGATGGTCGATTTGGATATATGTATTTGTGGCACTTGGACTTGGTCTTTGGTTAAAGATAGTGACTCCAGTTGTCTTCTAACAGCAATCCTTTTTTTTTCTTTATTTTCTTTGGTTTAACGGAATGCAATTTTTACTCATCCAATTGTTAATTTGTTCTATACAGTGACACATGTTAATTGAACTGTTGTCATTTGGGGACATTGATTCATAGCTGTGTGTCATCTGCATAGCCATGATAGCCAATATTGGCGTTTTGAAGCATTTGACCCAAAGGTATCATGTGTAGACTGAACAATAGGGGTCCAAGAACTGACCATTGCGCGACCACACATGCCATGGCTATTTGATCGGATTCGAAACTTCCAATGGTCACAAAATAACTCCTTTCCTCCAAGTAGAACCTGAACCAGTTTAGGACTGTTCCATTTAATCCCGCCTAAATTTCCAACCTGTTCAACAGTATCTTATCATTGACTGTACAATGCACTGGAATCCATTAAGATGAGCAACAACACGTCTCCATCGTCAATGTTCAATCTTATATCAGTTGTTACTTTAATATAAGAGCTTCTGGACTGTGACGAGTTGGAAAACTTGATTGAACTGTATCAAAAGGTCCATTTGAGTTCAAGAACGTGCCGAGTTGTTTAAAGGCCACTGTATCACTGTGTTAGTGACAGGAACATATATATGGGTAAAAGGAGACTTTTGTACCGGAGATAACCCGCCGTTGGCTCCACTTCTGTATAAATCTCTGCAGTCACAACCTGTGTCCATCAAGATTTGAGCCAGAGGCGGAATCATGCACAGGATTCTAGAGGACTTCTGGCAGGCTACGATACAGTAAAGTGAGTGACACAGGGCCAAGTTCACAGCCCGTCAGCTCCGACTTCAATCTGGCCTGAATAAAAAGGTCTTGTTGTCTGGTACCACCTAGAGGCATTCACTTGTTCATTCACTCAACATAGCTCCAGCCAAAGGTTCCATTCACTGGTTCTTTAACCAGCTATTCTGTGAAATGGTTAATTTCAACTCTTCCCTGAAAAAAGAAAATGTCAATTTATGTTCAGTGATTAATATTTTGTAGTACTTTTTATGAGCATTTTTGCATTTGGTCCAGTATCGGCTATTTTGGACAGTCACGTGATCATCGTGACGTATCGTGTGCGCAAAACACGCATAGAATGACATGGCTGCCAATGACTACAAAGAGACTCATGAGGAATTATTGTGTCCCACATCAAAGGTGAAATTACGCCCTATAGGACTCTCCAAAGACGTGTCCAGCCGAAAGCGCGGGTGAAAGTGGCCGATAAGAACTCATTCAGCCGGCCAGCTTATAGCAAGTCGGCGTTTGGGAGCGTCTGCAAGTTGCATGTTACAAAGGTTCAAATTGCCAGTCAAGTCACCATTGACATTGTTCAATCTGGAAATAAGCTATTAAGATAACCTGGACATTAAACATCCGGGTGACTTTTACTCTGCCAGGCCAGCACGCTTTAGCCCACATTAGGAGAGGCCAACCTCCACACGGAATGACATACTGACGTGCTGAGATTTTTTTTCTCTGATCAGAATTGGCGCAGTATTTGGGAAAAAAAGACGGACTTTTTCTTGCCCATCACGTCAGCAAACTCCCATTCAAATAAACCAAGGCAGCTGTCGTTTTCGCACCGGATACGTCATCACGACCACGTGATCTGGATAATGGCATTGCACACAGTATGTTCTTATTTTGATACTTAATCGGTTGAAAAGAAAATTTAGGGAATAATATGCCAGAGATATTTTTTTTTATACACAATGCCTAATCCAATACTGGAAAATGAGTTATAAGTCTTGTGTTGCTTTTATCACCATCATTATCTCTCTGTTTCTCCCTCCCTCATTTTAATTAAAACTAGATCTCCCAGAGCCGTCATTTTGACTGTTCTCAAAATTGGATTTGTTGTTACTCTGTTTACATAGATCAATAATGTTCCAGGTCTTTTGACTTTTCCTCTCTCTGTATATATATTATTACTGCACTGCCATTTTATTGCATTAAAAATAGAAAAATATTTAGGAGTACCGTATTTTCCGCACTATAAGGTGCACCTCATTATAAGGCGCACCTTCAATGAATGACATAGTTTAAAACTTTTTCCATATATAAGGCGCACTGCATTATAAGGCGCACCGCATTATAAGGCGCACCTTCAATGAATGACATATTTTAAAACTTTTTCCATATATAAGGCACTACAGTAGAGGCTGGGGTTACATTATGCATCCATTAGATGGTGCTGCGCTAAAGGGAATGTCAACAAAACAGTCAGATACGTCAGTCAAACTTTATTAATAGATTACAAACCAGCTTTCTGACAACTCTATTCACTCCCAAAATTAATAAACAGCTGTTTTATTGTTTTCTCTGAGGTAAAGTATTAGTATTAGCTAGCGATCCAAGATGGCGGGATCTTCCCCGCATGCGCGTGAACGATCGTGCAGGGTCACCGATAGCGTATTGACAGCGAGACTTGTTGCGGCTCAATATTGATCTATATACAGTGGAACTTCTACTTACGAACGTCTCTTCATACGAAATTTTCGAGTTACGAAACGCCTCAACGTGAAAATATTGCCTCTTGTTACGAACGAAATTTCTAGATACGAAAGGTAAAAATACATTACCGAACACAACATACTTTCGGCTATGGCTATTTCCTACCATAGGTATCTATGAGCGTAAATACGAGATTGGTGTTTTTGCATCTTTCTGGCATCCCATTGGCTAAGAGGAACCTTTACCATAAGTATCTATTAGCCTAGATACTAGATCAGTGTCTATACAGTGTCCTCATCATTCATCCCGCAGCCCATGAGGTGTTCCGATAGTATTTCATAAATGTATGAACTAACGGCCAACGAATTAGTGCAAAAATTAAAAAAAATGGTGATTCATGAAGGCACAGTAAGTTTTTAATTGCGACGTGACGGGCCTTTTTTTTTTAAAAAGATGCCTCGCCATACCGGAAGTTTCCATGACGTTTCAGAATTTGTTTAAAAGAATCGGCCAGAAAAAGTGTTCACCAGTCGGGCGTTTGCTCACTAAGATGATGTTTGCCTTGGACATTTTCAAATTGTTTAAAAAAATAAAATAAAATAAAAAAGCAAACATCCTTGGATCAGTTCTTTACAAAACACCAGGCAAAAAAAAAAGAAGAAAAAAAAAAACACTCTGAGAGAGGTGGACATGAACCAAAGAGGGCAAAAACGATAAGGACAGCAGTTAAAAAGGTGAATGACCATCATTTTTATTCTTTACTCTATTCTTTGTTTTTTTACATTACGCACAACTCTCATTTATTGTGCAATAATCTAATTGTAACATGTTGTTACATGTTTTGATGCATTTTTATGCTTTATAAAACATTTATGTCTGAATTTTGGGAGGCTTGGAACGGATTAGGGCATTTACATGGAAAATGCGTCTCTACTTACAAAATTTTCTACTTAAGAACTTTCTTCCAGAACCAATTAATTTCGTAAGTAGAGGTACCACAGTATAAGGCGCACCTGATTATAAGGCGCATGGTCAGCTTTTGAAAAAATTGAAGGCTTTTAGGTGCGCCTTATAGTCGTGAAAATACGGTAATTACTACTTTATCTCCACACCCGTCAATTTGACTGCTCAATTCATTTCAATGTACATCTTTTGCGTTGGGCTTCTGTAATTGGCGCCGCTGGGCTTCCATAGCAACTACCATTCAATGCGGAGGCATTTGGCTTTGAATTAAAATCAATAAATAAATACATACATACATAAATAAATAAATAAAAACGATAATAGAGAGGCTGCGATTGGCTGGCAACCAGTCCAGGGTGTCCCCCGCCTACTGCCCAGAGCCAGCTGAGATAGGCGCCAGCACCCCCCGCGGTCAAGAAAATGGATGGATGGATGGATGGATACTAGAGAGGAGACTACACAGCTACATTCTGAGAATCTGACAGAGGGTCCGACAAATCACAATGAGTGGTCGCTGGATCGCTCAGCAGTTTCAGACAGCATGTCCAAACAAGACCAGCCCACCCTCTCTAAAAGGAGCCATCGCTTCACTGGAATTGGTGACGCAGCTCAAGGTAGAGTGAAAGCTTATAGTAAAAAAATGCGCTCCTAGATGTGATGGAGTCATGGCGTTTTAGGCAATACAAGCCTAATAATCAAAATTAATACACCCGTTTTCCACAGAAAACCAAGAGAGGGACTTTATTAGCTACTCAAAACAGCGTGTAATAAGCATATTAGGCGATTACTAGTATTATTATTATTATTAATAGGCGGGAGTGCAACCCGTCAAAATGACTGCTCTGGGAGATCTAGTTGTTTTCAAATTCTAGTGCTAGTGTTAAGGATTCAAAGGGAGTGAAATTGCGTGTTCATGCCTCTTGGTGAGCTTGCAGGGTGCTCGCTGTCCACCTGAATCAGAGACAGTGTCTGACTCTTTGCTCTGGGAACTAGCGGGCCCACATGAATTGCTTATGACAGTTAGAGCCATGGGGGAGCGAGAAGTGGATGCTCTGCTCTTTTAAATTTGTCTCCTGCATGCATTGCTGTGTCATTCCCTTTGTACTCACTGAAGCATCTTGAAATGTCCCCTGTTGTCAGGATTCAGGATTATATACAGTTGCAAGAACGTTTTTACTGAATACAACATGGAAATGTCCAAATGCACGTAGAAAGATTTTGTGGACCTGGATTTATAGTAATTAGTACTTTGAGATCTCTTTGGAAGCAGTAGCCACGCCAAATGTTTCCTGAAGTTACAGATCGGAATGTCACATTGGTCAAGAGGAATTTTAGACTATTCCGCTCTGCCAAAAGTTTCAGTTCAGCACTATTACTGGATTGTCCAGTGAGGAATTTTGGATTCATGCCACAGCATCTCGAAAGTTGTGTTTTCTTCTGTTAAAGCCATTCCGTTTTTGATTTACATCTACTTCCTTTGAGCTGTGGTTGTGTTGCATCATCAATAGTCTGTTAAGGTTCAATGAAGATATAGATGGTCTGAAATTTTCCTGCAAAATGTCTTGATAAACTTCATTTATCCATTGATGATTGTTATGAGTCCAAGTCCAGAGTTAGCAAAGCAGTGCCAAATTGTGACACCTTCACCAGCATACTTTACAATTGGTTTTGATGATGATGGGCTGCGCTTTCTTTTTCTCCACTCCTGTTCCCGATCTGGTGCGGCATGGCTCAGGTTGTAATCCTAACCCCGCTCTTGTATCATCTTAAGCATTATTGTCAGATCACACTTTGTGACCAGTTTATGCAGAAATTTAGGTAATTACAAAGGGATCGCAGCCTATAACGTCATAGGATCAATCTAATTAAACCTGTTAAAACTTCAATTTGTTTTGAGTAGTTTACTAACTTGACCTTCGAAAAACAGTCTGCTCTATGAGGTTGTGGACAAGAATGTTTAGTTTCATCAATGAAATACAATATTAGTGTGTACATGTTTGTGTATGCGTGTGAACTTTAATGCAAATTTTTGAGCAGCTATGTTAAGAGCAATTTATTTAAAATGCAAGGTGAGAGAAGCCACAGTGATGAAAATGGATGGAATACAATTATAGATTGAATTTACATTTAAAAGGCGAGGCCATAAAATAAGGTAAACGAGTGCTAAAGATGCAATTTCTATGTAACAATCAATGATAATGTTGAAAAGTAGGCGCATTCATCCTTCACACCCAAACGCACAGCAAAGTTAGAGCAAGAGCAATGGGGATAACTAAGTGGAATTTGTTTTGTGTTATTAATGTGCAAATGTGGTGCAGTCAGCTTCTTTAGATGTTTTTTTGCAAAGGGGGCAATTTGAATCCTGAGGCCCTTTTTTTTTTTAAGAAGCGTAATAAAAAATAAATAAATAAAGGGCCTCTGATCTCATTGTGCTGCTCTGCTTCAAGACTCACTTTTATATTACACCGACCACTCGACAAATTGAAGATCAGAGTGATTTAATCTTCTGACTGTGAAAAACTGCAATTTCACATCTTTTAATACTTGAAAGGCAAGTCGAAGGATGAAGTTGCGTGGCTAAACAAAAGAACACTCATTATAAAGCACAGTGGTTGCGTGTGACTCAACTTCAATTAATTTATATATTTACATTTGAGCGCAAACTTTCGATACACTTCTACAGTAAGAAATTACAGCATTATCTCATTTTAATTGAATTTTACAGTACTTAACAGTACTGCAATGCATTATGGGTAAAAACAAAATACAGTCATTTGCTGTAATAATAATTAGCGGTCAAATACTGTAACTTTCACAGAAACTATGTTTTGGCATGTGGATTACATATAATACCATAAAAGATTGTTGGATTTTGGCGGGTAGAGAACTCTCTAGAGGTGAAGAAGCAAATAGCTGATCCTGTATTGTCACCGGAGGCAAGGACAAGAATTCAGGGAATTGGTGAGTAATATTTTAGTGCGAGGGCAGTCTGTGTCATCTTCACATCACATTTCTCCGATAAAGAGCCAACATTACAGCTAACATTCATTTATACACTTGGCTGCAGAACGGGAAAAGATTTTACAAGGGTGGCACGGTGACTGACTAGTTAGCATGCCCGCAGTGCTGAGGGTGTAAGATCGAGTCCGGGCTCTGGCCTTCCGGGGTGGAGTTTGCATGTTCTCCCCGTGCCTGCATGGGTTTTCTCCAAGTGTCCTGGTCTCCTCCCACATTCCAAAGACAACCGTTGCCAGTTAATTGAGCGCTGTATTGTCCCTATGTGTGATTGTGGGTCCAGATGATTGTTTGTCTCTGTATGTCAGCTGGGATAGGCACCAGCACCCTAGTGAACCTTTTGAGGACTAGGAAGTTAAGAAAATGGATGGATCGATTTTTTGACACTGTATTATTTAGTTAAATGAGAATACAAACTAGATTACAGTGAATTGCTATTTTCTTTAAAAAATAAATAAATAAATAAATAAATACAGGAAGTAACTGTAATTTATATATACCGTAGTAAATACTTGTAAAAAACAAAAAAACAGTAATATTCTGTAATAGATTTTCACATTTTAAATGAGATTTTGCAATAATTAGTTGGCAACTTGTTTGCCAGTGTTTGTTTTTTTTGTGTAAATTCTACAATCAATTTGTTACAGTGTACATGTGCTGTATAGTGGCAGTGAACTTAACTAATCAAACCAATAAGAATCAGTTTGACAGATAGTGGACAATTCCTTAAAAAAAATAAAATAAAATAAAATAAAATAAAAAAAAAAAATTAAAAAAAAGGCTTTGAACCATTTAAGTTAAGAAGTACACATACACAACCAAACCACCGTGTCTTAAAGAATGTCCCAACGAGCTTAATCCTAATGCATAATAGGGACCGTGCAAGGCGAGTCATCATTGACGTCATTGTCGACATATTTGTCATTTTGATGCAATGCCGCTATTGTTTACATGGCAAAATGTGCAAAACATCGTAGTGTCGCCGATTTATTGTCATTTATCTGGCCGAAATAATGAAATATGGTGAACTCTTTCTGTATTACGGGGTGCAGCACCACCTCCCACAATAGCAAAGGTAAAGAAACAACAAAATGAGTTTTTGCAGGTTTCCTGCTTGATGGAAGACCGAGGGAATCCACGTTTGTGAAACTTCAAAGCGACAACGAATGGCTTGATTGTCGGTCATCAGAAGGGAAAAAAAATCACCTTTTGAAAACATTCTGTCCTGGACAAGAGTGCAATCCATACGTTCTGTACGTTCTTAGATTTTTAACTTACACAAATTAAAGCAATGTATTAATTTAATTTATAGAATGTGATTTGTTACTTTATGTAGCTTAAGTGGATTTATAAAACAAACATAATGGTACAAAAGCATCAACAGCACATACCGTCGTCTAAATGACAGTGTTGGTATTGTACACCGGGTTTCATCATCTGCAGGTCCTGCACCCACCCATTTGTTAACTCCACACATGTGAGGCTACTGATTTATCATTTTTAAACTGTTCGGAGGTGTAGGCATTCACACCGTACATGGGGTATGCGAAATATCCGGTGCACACAAAGGAGGCTGTCGGTCTGGGTCACTGCTTCACTCCGGATTGGATAGGAATCCCAAACCATTTATAACTTGTATTTTTGCAAAGTATCAGTCCTGGACTTCGCGGTCCAGTTTGTCTTTCTTGTATTTTAACATGAAAAACAACCTCGACAATACACCGCCCTTACAGTACGGCTTTGTTTACATTCGCAATTGCATCCAAAATGGTGGATGATTATGTCTGCTGATATTGCGATGACATGGTGCACACGCCTTTTGGAAAAGGCCATTAACAAATGGCTCAGCAACATATCGACAGACATTGTCACAATACTAATCAACATATATTCTCTATCCTATGCAAAAAAAAAAAAAAGATTAATATGATTGCTTCTTTCTGAGTCCATAGATATATGACAGTCACATAAAGCCTTTTCACACTGCATTTTTTTTTTTTTTTTTTTTTGGTGTTTGTTACAAGGGAGCGTGCAAGGGCAACAGCGCAAGCTTGCCCATATTTGGAAGTACTTGTGTAGCAGCCCACCAGGAAGTAACAGGGAGGGTTTTTGGTTTATTACTCGTATGCTGCATTCGAAGATGGTCGGAAGTTGGATATATCTGAGTTGGTTTTTCCCGGTTCTGACCTGAAAGCGTTCGAGGCGAACGGAAACAAATAAAATGGCGGATAGTGATAAATTGTTTTTTATTTTGGTCTTTAAAACTCATTTTGACCTCTAGAAAACTTACCTTTTTGTAATTTTGCTTCATTTATAGTTTTAATCTTATTTTATAAGCATTCCATACAGTAAAGTAGTTGACAGTATAATAATTCCATGCAGGGAGATAGCGGCAATACTGTCACGTACGTTGCGTTACGTGGAGTTATGTTCAATATTTATAAATGAAAAAAGCTATCTAGTTTTATACTCAAGTAAATTGTGTTTTGGCACTCAGAGTAACGTCACATTGTAGTCCGCTGGTGAAGTCGGGGTGGTGAAGTGAAATTTCCGAGTTCAAGGGAGCTTTCCCGTACACACTTCCTCGTTTGAACTCGGAAAAGTCCGACTTCCGACCATCCGCGAATGCAGCATTAGCACTCTGCAATCATTCTGCTAGCACCTTTACAAAAGGATGCGACTTCTGATGTCACCGCAGCGCCGCTACCGAGATGAACATTTTCATTTACGGTAATTCTCAGACTTGACAGGAATAAGCCAGATTAACGACTTGATGAATTGTGCAACTTTACGTTTTTTGAGTAAACTGTACACATGAAAAAGCAATTGAAGTGGCTTTTTTCCCATCTCTGACTCACTCCCTCCTGGCATTTCCTCATACGATAACCTCTATTCACGCACATTGCCATTTATGTGCCTTCTCTGCAGGTGTGTGTCTGGTACTGGGCTGTATGATCTACCCCGATGGCTGGGACAGCGACGAAGTGCGGCGAATGTGCGGGGAGCAGACGGACAAATACAGCCTGGGGGCCTGCTCCATGCGCTGGGCCTACATCCTCGCCATCATGGGCATCTTGGACGCGCTCATTCTCTCCTTCCTGGCTTTTGTCCTCGGGAATCGACAAGACGGCCTCATGACGGAGGAGCTGCTGGCTGAGAGCAAGGGTGAAAGTGACATCATAACCTAATGATGATGTCATGTTTTATTCTTTCCCTATTAAAACCCAGCAGACATGATGAGTTGTTGTTTAGGACACCAATTAGTTCAGACTTGGTGCCCTCTGCTGGTCTCTGTGAGCAATACATGCTTTTGGCAACTTGTGAAAGTGGGAGTCTATTTATAGCATGACCTTGAGAGCCCGCAGATACATTTTAATTAATATTGTCTCCCTATTTCTGTTATTTTTCAGAGGGAGGCAATGCTTAGCAACATTCTGGTGAGTAAAACGTTTTACATTTGGATCCAAGTATTACCATATAATGTAATCAAACACAAAATAAGGGACTGGTGTTTTGGTAGCCATGTGTTAGTAATGTTAACTTTTTTTTAATGCATATTCATTTTAAGAATACAAACAATTTGCCCTGAAACTTGAGGCTATCTTATGGAGAGACCTTAAACATCTTGCTCTAAAAAATAAAAATTGTTGACATTAATAAAGAATTTTCATGTAAACCACTTTTATGCGGTTGCATATTGTTAAATAAAGGTGAAGTTAATACACAACATGCATAAGCACAAAATGTAATTACAGACATAAGTAAAAAAAAAAAAAAAAAAAAAAAAAAAAAAACAGCTGGACACCTGCAAGCATCATGCAAATGTATTTGATTGTATTTCATGTTAAGTTGAAAATTTCATTTGATTCAGTGATATGCACACCTGATTCAAATGGTCAGCACTCTATACAGAAAGTTTGTGTACCACATTTTGACAATAGTCTTTTCATTGT